>NW_028247518.1:0-80371 GCF_964263255.1 Lissotriton vulgaris | reverse complement strand
TACATATTTTGTTTTATATATACCTACTGGCGGTCGCCAGTAGGTATATATAGTTAGGATTTTTTCTCTATGGGATTTTTGAAAATTCTATGTCTAATAACTTTGGTGTTTGTGGACGGAATTGGCTGAAATTTTCAGGAAAATTGCATATTTTGTTTTTGAGCAGCTCCTGAAAATTTAGGGGGTGTTTGTCAAGGGGGGGGCCGAGAAAAAAGGTGGGTCCCAAAACGCGTTTTTCCCATGTTAATTTCCATAGGGCGGTTGGCCTCACTTTTAGCTTGAACGGCTGAATGGATTTGCACGAAACTTGGCAAAATTGTAGGGACTGTTAGCCCGATGTGCCTTTGCTAGGTCTCAATATATGTGCTCCAGTGGTTTTTGATAAATTAACGTTCAAAAAAATATATATATCTGTAACAGCGTCTCGGGTAACGCTCCGGTTCGCGCACTTTTCGCGTAACGGAACTTTGCGAAGCTGATTGGCTCTTCGGTGTCTGTCAACATTCTAAACAGTCCGGAGCGGCCGCCATCTTGTCTCTCGGTAGGATCGAGAGACAAGAGGAGGCCAAACGAAGGGGGAAATTACCATAAGGGGGCATAGTAGATCCTACCTGACCCCTAAGTTTGATGTGGAGGCTTTAAAAGGGCCCCGCGGGGCAACAAAAAAAAATCGTTTTTTTGCGTTATCAATAGTGTTGTCCGTATTCCCAGTCAGTACCCTTCCCCGCCCGCCATGTGCACAAAGACCGCATACATCCCCTATAATGTCAAGGCTAAGTAACTAGAACGTCATAAGGAGTTGCAAGTCGTTCCCATACTGGCGCCATTTTGGTCGAGGTCAGGCAGGTTCAGAGTATAGTTCAATGTCTCCAATAAGTAGCGGCAGGACCAGAATCCCTTTCGGCAGTTCTGGCTTCGTCATTACGAGCACTAGAAAACAAGACATTCTGGGCAGTATCACCCTTTTCAACCCTTTATTGTACAAGATGGTGTCTTTCAAAAGCCAGGGGTATAGGAGTATGTAACAAGCAAGCCATTTAATTGAAAAAACTAAACGTGACAAACAGTTGTAGGATCAGTGTAGGTTGATTTTTTAATTGAAAGTATAACAGGATCAGTTACAATAAAATCCTTCATACGCACACCATGGGCGAGTATCATGGGTAACATTACTTCGAATCTTTATTAATACAATAATCAATAATGAAAAATCAACCTCAATAGGGTTGTCCATATTCCCAGTCAGTACCCTTCCCCGCCCGCCATGTGCACAAAGACTGCATACATCCCCCATAACGTCAAGGCTAAGTAACTAGAACGTCATAAGGAGTTGCAAGTCGTTCCCATACTGGCGCCATTTTGGTCGAGGTCAGGCAGGTTCAGAGTATAGTTCAATGTCTCCAATAAGTAGCGGCAGGACCAGAATCCCTTTCGGCAGTTCTGGCTTCGTCATTACGAGCACTAGAAAACAAGACATTCTGGGCAGTATCAGCCTTTTCAACCCTTTATTGTACAAGATGGTGTCTTTCAAAAGCCAGGGGTATAGGAGTATGTAACAAGCAAGCCATTTAATTGAAAAAACTAAACGTGACAAACAGTTGTAGGATCAGTGTAGGTTGATTTTTTAATTGAAAGTATAACAGGATCAGTTACAATAAAATCCTTCATACGCACACCATGGGCGAGTATCATGGGTAACATTACTTCGAATCTTTATTAATACAATAATCAATAATGAAAAATCAACCTCAATAGGGTTGTCCATATTCCCAGTCAGTACCCTTCCCCGCCCGCCATGTGCACAAAGACTGCATACATCCCCCATAACGTCAAGGCTAAGTAACTAGAACGTCATAAGAAGTTGCAATTCGCTCCCATACTGGCGCCATTTTGGTCGAGGCCAGGCAGGTTCAGAGTATAGTTCAATGTCTCCAGTAAGTAGCGGCAGGACCAGAATCCTTTTCGGCAGTTCTGGCTTCGTCATTACGAGCACTAGAAAACAAGACATTCTGGGCAATACCACCCTTGACGCAGCCCTTTATTGTACAAGTTGGTGTCTTTCAAAAGCCAGGGGTATAGGAGTATGTAACAAGCGATCCATTTAATTGAAAAAACTAAACGTGACAAACGGTTGTAGGATCAGTGAAGGTTGATTTTTTAATTGAAAGTATAACAGGATCAGTTACAATAAAATCGTCTATACGCACACCTTGGGCGAGTATCATGGGTAACATTACTTCAAAGCTTTAATAATACAATAATCAATAATGAAAAATCGATATCAATAGGGTTGTCCGTATTCCCAGTCAGTACCCTTCTCTGCCCGCCATGTGCACAAAGACCGCATACATCCCCCATAACGTCAAGGCTAAGTAACTAGAACGTCATAAGGAGTTGCAAGTCGCTCCCATACTGGCGCCATTTTGGTCAAGGCCAGGCAGGTTCAGAGTATAGTTCAATGTCTCCAATAAGTAGCGGCAGGACCAGAATCCCTTTCAGCAGTTCTGGCTTCATCATTACGAGCACTAGAAAACAAGACATTCTGGGCAATACCACTCTTGATGCAGCCCTTTATTCTTCAAGATGGTGTCTTTCAAAAGCCAGGGGTATAGGAGTATGTAACAAGCGAGCCATTTAATTGAAAAAACTGAACGTGACAAACGGTTGCAGGATCAGTGAAGGTTAATTTTTTTTATTGAAAGTATAACAGGATCAGTTACAATAAAATCGTCCATACGCACACCATGGGCGAGTATCATGGGTAACATTACTTCGAAGCTTTATTAATACAATAATCAATAATGAAAAATCGACATCAATAGGGTTGTCCGTATTCCCAGTCAGTACCCTTCCCCGCCCGCCATGTGCACAAAGACCGCATACATCCCCCATAACGTCAAGGCTAAGTAACTAGAACTTCATAAGGAGCTGCAAGTCGCTCCCATACTGGCGCCATTTTGGTCGAGGCCAGGCAGGTTCAGAGTATAGTTCAATGTCTCCAATAAGTAGCGAAACTCAGCTTGTCGAGTGAAGCACTGGGGTGTAGCTGAGAAACCTCCACCTGGGGAGGTGGGGGAGGCTCGTTCGCGCCACCTCTCCCTTCCAGTGCACCCAACGCCGTCTCCTGGCGCAGGTATATGTGATGGTTGGACCAAGGCACCGCAGGACGTGTCTTCAGGTCAAACTGATTGTGGGACAAGGTCCAGAATGGAAGAGGCATCAAAAGGCAACAAGTTCCACCTGACCCCGGGAGCCGGCCGCCTATGTCGGGGGCGATCTCAGGCCACACCAGGGCAACAAGACTTGGGGAGGGGGCAGGAGCCAAGCGCCCCCTCCCAGTCTGCACCACCACACCGCCTCTCGGGGGCCTCCGTCAAGCGGTTCAGGGAGGCACCGCATCACATTGCTTTCCAATGCAGTCAGGTCCTCAAACAGCACCCACTTACACTCACCTATGAAAATCTTACTATTGATGCTTGACTGAGACCAAGGAGATCAGAGTGCATGTCTGTGTAAGGTGATGTACCTCTGGGGAGACAAGGTCCAGAATGGAAGAGTCGCTGTATCGCAAGAGTGGGTGAAATTTTGCCGGATGGCGGGTGAGACGCTGTAATAGCAAGAGCAGGCACAACTCAGCTGGCCGAGAGAGACTTGGGGAGGGGGCAGGAGCCAAGCGCCCCCTCCCAGTCCGCGCCACCACACCGCCCCTGGGGGGCCTCCGTCAAGCGGTTCAGGGAGGCACCGCAGGCAGCCGTTCTTCAGATCAGTGGCTCTCACCGGCAAGGCTCCCCTCCTTTAGCAGCGATCGTTGGCGCTGTGGTTGCGGCCGAAGGCTCCTTCTTAGTCAACGCCCCGGCCTCTCCATGTCGTAGGCCGCAAGAGTAATCGCGACTCAGCTGTCCGAGAGAGACTTGGGGAGGAGGCAGGAGCTAAGCGCCCCCTCCCAGTCCGCGCCACCACACCGCCCCTGGGGGGCCTCCGTCAAGCCGTTCAGGGAGGCACCGCAGGCAGCCGCTCTTCAGATCAGTGGCTCTCACCGGCAAGGCTCCCCTCCTTTAGCAGCGATCGTTGGCGCTGTGGTTGCGGCCGGAGGCTCCTGCTTAGTCAACGCCCCGGCCTCTCCATGTCGTAGGCCGCAAGAGTAATCGCAACTCAGCTGTCCGAGAGAGACTTGGGGAGGAGGCAGGCAGCCGTTCTTCAGATCAGTGGCTCTCACCGGCAAGGCTCCCCTCCTTTAGCAGCGATCGTTGGCGCTGTGGTTGCGGCCGGAGGCCCCGCCTGGTCAACGCCCCAGCCTCTCCATGTCGTAGGCCACAAGAGTGGGCGCAACTCTGCTGGCCGAGCGAGAAATACCGTCCCCCTGCACACATTCAGGGACCAGGCTGCATTGCGAGGGCACCGCAGGACGTGCCTTCAGGTCAAACGGATTGTGGGACAAGGTCCAGAATGGAAGAGTCGCTGTATCGCAAGAGTGGGTGAAATTTAGCCGGATGGTGGGTGAGATGCTGTAATAGCAAGAGAAGGCGCAACTCAGCTGGCCGAGAGAGACTTGGGGAGGAGGCAGGAGCTAAGCGCCCCCTCCCAGTCCGAACCAATGAAAAGTGTTATTTTTAGGTCACATGACCTAGACTTACATCATTAGGAACCCAAAAGTGAAATGAACCAATGAAAAGTTTTATTAACAAGTCACATGACCTGTTATGCTTACGTTACGCGCTCCGCGCCGCGCCCCGGATCGCTTCCAGGTAGCTGCTTTTTGCGCCTCGCACTTCCGGGTGCGCTAACGCGGCACGTCATATGACAGAAGGGACAGGCAACAAGAACCATCAGTCAAAGAGGGGAGGGCAAGTTCTTCTCTACCGGGTCACGTTGGGGCTCCACTGGAACTGATCGAATTGGTAGTCTACAGTGTTTCTGGATGTTTCAGACTGAAGCTAGCGTCAGCATGAGAGCACCACCATCTCGTGACTCCATCGTGGCCATTCCGCAAGCAATCATGGCAGTCGCTCCCCACCGTAGGTCTGTGGGAGTCGGGGGCCCCGGTGACTCTTGTAGAATCTTCAAGGCTGAGGGGACGCTTTTGGGAATGGGGCCCATGCCCTAGCAGTCAAGCGTCCGAGTTCCAGGGTTGCCCAGAGCCATCCTTGCAGGCCAGGCCCAAGTCTGTGGAGTCGACTGCCATTTCCTGAGCTCCGTGGCAGCCGCCTCTCGCTGTACTGCATGAGTGGGTGTAATTCATCCGGATGGCGGGTGAGACGCTGCAATAACAAGAGCAGGCACAATTCAGCTTGCCGAGCGAGGCCCTGTGCCGCAGGAGCGGGCGCAACTCAGGTGGCCGAGTGAAGCACTGGGGTGTAGCTGATAAACCTCCACCTGGGGAGGTGGGGGAGGCTCGTTCGCGCCGCCTCTCCCTTTCAGTACACCCCACGCCGTCAAGCGTCCGAGTTCAAGGGTTGCCCAGAGCCATCCTTGCAGGCCATGCCCAAGTCTGTGGAGCCGACCGCCATTTCCTGAGCTCCGTGGCAGCCGCCTGTCACTGTACTGCATGAGTGGGTGTAATTCGTTTAGTTTCAAAAACTTTATTCGATTCAAAACAGAAGAATCATAAAAGTCAAACAATTACATTTACAAGCATAGTTTCAAGTTCATTTTTAAAAGACAGTCTTACAATTATAACACTAAACTAATAAAATTCATTAGTTAATATAATCACAAATGAAAACCCATAGCTTTTACTTTCAATCAAATTAGATGATTTCATAGATTCTTCGTACTGGGGTATACATTAAAGGGCAGGTAAAATAAATAATAGAAAATCACGATGCAACAATATACAATATACATGATCAAAGGGTCAGCTTCTTGGGGCCAGATTTAGCCATACCGTTTTCTAATCAAAAGTGACACTCGTATAAAATTTAACATTGCACAACAGACACCAGATGATGACAGAGATAATAAATAATCATAACCCTCTTTATAATGGCATGGTTGCTTTTCCTTAAGGATCGGCTTAATAAACCTGATTCTCGGATCCTTATATAGGGAACAGAAAAGAACAATATGCATCGTGCTTTGGCTATCTTTGTTATTACAAGGACAGGGGGGCAGTCTCTCACACCAGCCCCCCTGTTTAGGAAACGCAAAAAGAAAGTGCAAGATGTGTAACCTAAACCTTGTCAAGTAGAATCGCCATTGCACATGATTTGTGAAGGTTAAATAAAACTGGTGCTGCAAAGTAGCCTTAGGAACATGAGGGCTAACCAGGGAATTCACAAACGGTGATTTCCAATAATTTGTTTTAATTACAGTTTTGATATCTCCCTGTATATTTTCGGGGTTGTCAAAAATGTCACCCAAGCCTATTTTATGGAGCATTTCATTTACATAAGATAGCCAGGGGATCTGTTTCATGTTTGCCAGTTTTAAACAATCCCGAAGGATATCTCTGGTGAGCTGTAAGTCCACTGATAGCCATATTTTGCCCCATAACAGTAAAGGGGAAAGGCGAATGGTGTCACTCACGTAACTTAGACCTATTTCGTTATGGGCAAATCTGTTTGAAGAGCCTGGTGGAATAGCCAATACACGCTTTAAAAATTTGTTCTCCATAATCTGTATCGTGTCAGGGCTTTCGGTCCCCCAAACCCCTGCCCCATAGGTAGCAACCGACAAACATTTAGCTTTGTACAAGGTTTTTAGATGTATGACAGGTTTTTGACCTAATTTGCCACAGAAACGAAACAGAGCCTCTATAGAGCGACTAGCACTCTGAACTCGAGTCTGCATTAACGGGGCCCAGCTTAGTTTGTTGTTGAAGAGGTTTCCCAAATAGTTAAAATTTTCAACCTTTTCAATGGTGGAGTTATTTACTACAAACTTTCTGGTTTTGGTACCCTTTGGGCCACAGACCATAGCAAAGGATTTGGCAAAGTTTACCTTGAGGTCTAGGTCCAACATGAATTTGTGGAAGGCATCAAGACAGTGCTGCATACTGTTTCCTGTGAGTGTCATAAGTACCGTGTCGTCGGCGTAAGAAAGCATTGGAATGCTCCTGCCGTTGACCTTTGGAAAATCATGACAGTGGTCCAACAGGTATTTTTCCAGACCATTGGTGTACACAAGAAACAAAAAAGGAGCTAATATGCATCCTTGTCGAACACCCTCAGTTGAGAGGATAGACTTAGTTTTCTCTCCCCCTGGCCCCAACCTTATGGCTACAGTAGTAGATTCATGGAGTCTACGGAGCAAGGTGACCAAGGGTTCCTCGAAACCCATGACCTCCATCATTTGCCACAGCTTGCTCCGACACACAGTGTCGAATGCACTTGAGAGGTCCATGAAGGCAAGATGGATGGAGGATTTCCTTGCCTTCATGTATTTCCCTATGATCAGGGCCAGGTTCAGGCACTGTTCGACAGTACCTTTACCTTTTCTGAACCCATATTGGGAATTCACGATAAGGCCCACCGAATCTGCCCATGTTTCTAGTCTGGCTAAAATGACCCTACCCAGTACCTTACACGATGCATCAATTAATGAGATTGGGCGATAGCATCTGGGGTCTGATCTATCGCCCTTCTTGAAAATTGGCACCACTACTGCCTCCTTCCATGATGCCGGAATACGGCTAATGACAACTGCTCTAAAACATTTAACAACAGGGGGGCCCGAACCTTAACATTGTGCTTAAAAAAGTCCAGAGGCACTAGATCAGGGCCTGGTGCTTTTAATGGTATGCCTTTTGACAGAGCATCTTCCACTTCTTGCAGGGTGAGCGATGAGCTCAAGGACAAAGAGGATTGAGAGACCACCGATTCCCTAGCGTCTCCTAGTGATGGTTCATTGGATAAAGTTCCATGTGGGTTAAAAATGTTCCCAAAATGTAATTCCCATGTTTCGCATGCAATCTGCATCACAATGTTGTCCTTTCCATTACTTGTAAAAAGGGGGCGATTGATAACTTCCCAAAAAAGCCTGCTATCCTTCAATTCCGAGGCCTTTTCTAGATCTTCCCAGGCTTGGTTTTTTAAGTCCAACTTCCTTATTCTTATGGCTTCTTTATAGGCCAGTCTAGATGCTCTAACCAGTTCTATGTCCCTAGGTTTTTGTTTTAATGCCGCTTTCAAGGATCTGTGTGTTGCCGAGCGTGCAGCATCAAACCATCTGGGACCTAGCATTTTATTTTTACCAATTGGTTTTGTGAGGCGTTCGGCTACATGCCCACATAAAGATTCAAAATTCCCTATAACCTTTTCGGGGTTAGCTGTAGGTGTTAGACATGCCTCGTATTCAGAGCTATATCCATTTAGGATCTCTGCCTCAAGACCTGCCGCGTCTATTTTGCCCCATTTAAGTGTGATACCTTGGTTCCTACTATACTTTACAGGTTGCTCCCAAACAGAGTGTTTGGGGTTAACAGGACAAAGCAGGGATAAGATTAGAGGGTTGTGGTCACTGGCAGCATTAGCAATTACTTCCAACTTATCAACATAGTGAAAGTGCCCACTAGAGACAATTACAAAGTCAATAAAACTCATCATACCTCTACTTCCCTGAAACGTCGGTATTGGAGCAGAATTTGGGGGCTCATGCATCAAACTCCCGTTTTGCGTTTCCAAATTTGCGAATGTTACCGAATCGCAAATATGGATTCGCAAAACGGGATGCATCATGGAAAGTGCAAAATATTTCCGATTCGGTAAAATTCGCAATTTTTACCGACTCGCAAATATTTTGTGACTTCAAAATTGCGAATTCGCAATTCCCATTGATTCCTATGGGCCAAAAGGCCCATAGGAATCAATGGAAATTGCGAATGGCACTTAGAAAATTTCATGGGTGCAGGGGGGGGTCCAAAGGACCCCCCCCTGCACCCCCGAAATGTAATTTGAAATGGATGTTTCACACACACATGTCCTAAGGACATGTGTGTCTGTAACATGACATCGTTTAAAATGTAAATTAGTACATTTTAAACATTTTTCGCAATTTACCACGAGGTTCAACCTCGTGGTAATTTGCACTTCCAAACCTTGTTCTCGCAATTTCATTTCTGAATGATGCATTGCATTTAAGGAATCGCAAATTTGCGATTCCTTAAATGCATTCGCATTCTGGAAAGTCGCAAAATCAGCGAATTCCATTCAGAAATGATGATGCATCTGAAAAAGCACTTTTGCATTCGCAAACGGCCGATTTTAAGGAATCGCACCGTTTGCGAATGCAAAAGTGCTTGATGCATGTGGGCCTTGGACCAACCCAGGGCTCCGCTATGCATAGATCATTTAAAATAATGATGTTGTTTAAGGCGTCCCCCTGGGGTGTATGTTTGAAGTGTAACAGGGGTTGATCATGGGAGTCTCTCAAGCCACACACCTTCGAGTCCCCGTAGGTACATAATGAACAGTTGAAATCTCCCACCCAGATGACAAATAGTAGGGGTTGCTCGTGGCGTGCCCTGGCTATGGCCTCCTCCAATTTCGACATTACGATTGTCTCATTGTTGTCAAAGATGTTATAATACCAGTTAATCAGCAACAATGGTTCAGGAAACAAATTAACCAACATTAGCACTTGAAACCATGGGGAGTCAACTATCATAGAAGTTACAAGTTTGCATAGTTTTAAGGAGGTTGCTGTCATTAGGCCACCTTTTGCCCTACCCGCTTGTGAAGGTATCGCTAGGGTATTAAAGTCTTGGAAGCCCTCGATGTTCTGAGTGGATCGGCTCCATGTTTCCTGGAGGCACAGAATGTCACAGTCACCCACAAAGTCTAACCATGCCTCATCCTCCAATCTTGAGGCGAGCCCAGCAATGTTCCAAGAAATTAGGCGCATCCTTAGTTCATTTTGGTTCTTTCTGACTGGTTCAGGTAATACTTCCGGATTATGCCTTGAAATGATTGGACTTAGTTCGCTTTCTTTAGTAAGGTCAGCCTCAGGGACTTGGTGGTTAGAAGTACGATCGTCACCAACGGAAACATTCTCCCGTGAGTTATCGTTACAACTTTCTCCCTTCTCCCTCTGGCTGGGCTCTCCTATTGTCAAAGTATTAGTATTACCAGGAGAATTTTGTGATGGTCAATCTATCTCTTCCATGCCCGCAAGTGGATCAAAGCGGTTTCTTAAGGGGATATTACTTGGAAACCATCCTAGGTAGTCTTCCCCCTGAAATCTTGGTCTTAGGTCGTTGTACCAAGTTTGCGAAGAATTGTTATTGTTATAAATTGATCCACTAAAGAAGCCATCACTCTGTTGCAGAGGTCCCCAGTTGTTTTGGTTTGGCCATAAGGCCCTATTTCTCCGGGCCCACCCAGGGTGTGTTTCACTGTTAAATGTCTGCCCAGTGTTCTTGTAAAGCAAAGTCGGGGGAACAAGATTCAAATTTGGATAGAAATATTCTAGACCTATACATTGAATATCCCCAACTCTAGCAAATCTTGGTTTACAGCAGATAATATTTTTTACCCAGGTATCACTGAAGTTGATCAGGATACAGTCCCCCTCTAGGTCCTTCTCACTTGGGCCCACCCAGGGAACTCTACGCACACTAAGTATTTTTGTTTTAGAAACAGGAGGGAGAGGTCTGTTATTATTGAGCCAGTATATTACTTTGTTTTTTAACTCCTGGATTGATTCCGTTTTATTAGACAAAACTGGGGGTACTCCTGTGAGTATTACCATAAAAGGGGCTGAGTCTGGGGGCAAGTTTACAGGTGGTAATTTCCTTTTGTGTGCTCTCTCATTGTCATTGTTTGCTGCAGGCCCCTGTGAAGATGTTTGTTTGGGCCCTTGGGTAGTTCCCTGTTTAGAGGTAGTAACTTCAGGTGTTAGTGCTGTACTGCCCATATTTTGACTAGGGGGCCCCACAGTGACCGCCGCTGCAGGTTTAGTACGAGCTAATGGAACAGGTTTTGTTCATGCTAAGGGGACCGGTGCTCCCTTAGGGTCACCAGTTATAAGTGTTTTAGGTGTTTTACTGGCATTTTTATTCTCCCCCCCTTTTTTTGGATTACTATTGTTGGCGTTACTGTTTTTATTGTTGTTATTAGTACCCCCCACCTCAAGTGATTTATTCTTAATTGCTAAAGTTTCAAGGGAGTTGGTGTTAAGAGAGATGAGATGTTCCAATTGGTCTAATTTTAGATTAACAATTTGAATTTTCTCTAGGACAGGCAGCAAGAGCATCTGAACCGATTTCTCAATTTCCCCCAAAAGTCGGTCATTGTTATTGGTGTTAAATGAGAAAATTTTCTGTCCTGCATCAACTAGGTGGGTGCCCTCTTGTTTAGTAGGAATTGTCAAAACTTTGGGTGGTGCTGGCTTCGCTGACTTGGATCTGGTTCCTTTTCTATGGTTTCCCCCTCTTTTACGTTTATTCGTATTGTTAGGTTCCCGCTCACAAACTACTACATGATCTTGTGTGGGGATGGGCCCATTATTGCTCAAGTTGCCGTCTAAGGCGTTATCCCCCGTGATACCTGATGAAATAGGTATAGGAGTGAGCGTGGGTGCTTCAGCTTGGGAGTCCCCTGGGTCTGCTATCGTGATTGTCTGGGAGTCAGAGAGTACCACTAAATTTGGACTAGCCTCTAGGTTACTATCTGCACTATCTGCAATTTGCTCAAGAGTAGGTGCCTTATTGGGGGTAATTTTAGAGGCAATATCTCCCAAGGATGAGCATTTTCCTGTTATTAGATCTAGGGACAAACGCTTTTCAGTAAGGGCAATTTCTTTTTCTAAGATCACAGTTGCCCGAGTTATAAAATCGTCTAAAGTTCCAGTAGCTTTCCCATTGTTCGTTTTTACGGTAACCTGTCTACCCTTCCCTGAGCGCAAGGACATCATGTGGGTTCTAGGAAACAACTAAATATATGGTGCTATAACTTACAACCAAACAGTTTAAAGTGAGAGATCTGGGATCACTGATGAAAGGGAGTAGCCCCGACCCGACCTTGATCGTCCTTGGACGGCCTTAGACGGTCCCGCCCTTGTCCCGGGCTTCTCCCGGCGAGCTCCCGCGCTCTCCCGCGCAGCGGTATGCTCGCTTTATTTTATAGCTGTGGAGATAATGGTGGGAGGTTTGTTGGGGGCGGGGCGGGGAGGGAGAGCAGCCCAGGTGGAGCGGGCGCGGGTTCCTGGGACTCCTGGGAAATGGAGTCCCGGCCCTTTAGCTCGCAGCCCTCGGCCCCTGTTTAACCCCAGCAGCAGCTTCAAGGCAGAAAGGAAAGTGCCCCTCTGCGATGCGGGACCCGCGCAGCGGGTTCCGCGAGGCGTGAAGGTTGGGAAGCGCAGATTATCCTCGCCGAGTCCAAAAGCAGTGACAGCTTACAAGGTGATCCCACGACGTGAAGAGCAAGCCGGTACTTATTCCACCGGTCTGTTGGGGGCGGGGCGGGGAGGGAGAGCAGCCCAGGTGGAGCGGGCGCGGGTTCCTGGGACTCCTGGGAAATGGAGTCCCGGCCCTTTAGCTCGCAGCCCTCGGCCCCTGTTTAACCCCAGCAGCAGCTTCCAGGCAGAAAGGAGCGTGCCCCTCTGCGATGCAGGACCCGCGCAGCGGGTTCCGCGAGGCGTAAAGGTTGGAAAGCGCAGATTATCCTCGCCGAGTCCAAAAGCAGTGACAGCTTACAAGGTGATCCCACGACGTGAAGAGCAAGCCGGTACTTATTCCACCGGTCTGTTGGGGGCGGGGTGGGGAGGGAGAGCAGCCCAGGTGGAGCGGGCGCGGGTTCCTGGGACTCCTGGGAAATGGAGTCCCGGCCCTTTAGCTCGCAGCCCTCGGCCCCTGTTTAACCCCAGCAGCAGCTTCCAGGCAGAAAGGAGAGTGCCCCTCTGCGATGCGGGACCCGCGCAGCGGGTTCCGCGAGGCGTGAAGGTTGGGAAGCGCAGATTATCCTCGCCGAGTCCAAAAGCAGTGACAGCTTACAAGGTGATCCCACGACGTGAAGAGCAAGCCGGTACTTATTCCACCGGTCTGTTGGGGGCGGGGCGGGGAGGGAGAGAAGCCCAGGTGGAGCGGGCGCGGGTTCCCGGGACTCCTGGGAAATGGAGTCCCGGCCCTTTAGCTCGCAGCCCTCGGCCCCTGTTTAACCCCAGCAGCAGCTTCCAGGCAAAAAGGAGAGTGCCCCTCTGCGATGCGGGACCCGCGCAGCGGGTTCCGCGAGGCGTGAAGGTTGGGAAGCGCAGATTATTCTCGCCGAGTCCAAAAGCAGTGACAGCTTACAAGGTGATCCCACGACGTGAAGAGCAAGCCGGTACTTATTCCACCGGTCTGTTGGGGGCGGGGCGGGGAGGGAGAGCAGCCCAGGTGGAGCGGGCGCGGGTTCCTGGGACTCCTGGGAAATGGAGTCCCGGCCCTTTAGCTCGCAGCCCTCGGCCCCTGTTTAACCCCAGCAGCAGCTTCCAGGCAGAAAGGAGAGTGCCCCTCTGCGATGCGGGACCCGCGCAGCGGGTTCCGCGAGGCGTGAAGGTTGGGAAGCGCAGATTATCCTCGCCGAGTCCAAAAGCAGTGACAGCTTACAAGGTGATCCCACGACATGAAGAGCAAGCCGGTACTTATTCCACCGGTCTGTTGGGGGCGGGGCGGGGAGGGTGAGCAGCCCAGGTTGAGCGGGCGCGGGTTCCTGGGACTCCTGGGAAATGGAGTCCCGGCCCTTTAGCTCGCAGCCCTCGGCCCCTGTTTAACCCCAGCAGCAGCTTCCAGGCAGAAAGGAGAGTGCCCCTCTGCTATGCGGGACCCGCGCAGCGTGTTCCGCGAGGCGTGAAGGTTGGGAAGCGCAGATTATCCTCTCCGAGTCCAAAAGCAGTGACAGCTTACAAGGTGATCCCACGACGTGAAGAGCAAGCCGGTACTTATTCCACCGGTCTGTTGGGGGCGGGGCGGGGAGGGAGAGCAGCCCAGGTGGAGCGGGCACGGATTCCTGGGACTCCTCGGAAATGGAGTCCCGGCCCTTTAGCTCGCAGCCCTCGGCCCCTGTTTAACCCCAGCAGCAGCTTCCAGGCAGAAAGGAGAGTGCCCCTCTGCGATGCGGGACCCGCGCAGCGGGTATCGCGAGGCGTGAAGGTTGGGAAGCGCAGATTATCCTCACCGAGTCCAAAAGCAGTGACAGCTTACAAGGTGATTCATCCGGATGGCGGGTGAGACGCTTCAATAACAAGAGCAGGCACAATTCAGCTGGCCGAGCGAGGCCCTGTGCCGCAGGAGCGGGCGCAACTCAGGTGGCCGAGTGGAGCGCTGGGGTGTAGCTGAGAAACCTCCACCTGGGGAGGTGGGGGAGGCTCTTTCGCGCCGCCTCTCCCTTTCAGTGCACCCCACGCCGTGTCCTGGCGCAGGTATATGTGATGGTTGGACCAGGGCACCGCAGGATGTGTCTTCAGGTCAAACGGATTGTGGGACAAGGTCCAGAATGGAAGAGTCACCAAAAGGCAACAAGTTTCGCCTGACCCCGGGAGCCGACCGCCTATGTCGGGGGCGATCTCAGGCCACACCAGGGCAACAAGACTTGGGGAGGGGGCAGGAGTCAAGCGCCCCCTCCGAGTCCGTGCCACCACACCGCCCCTCGGGGGCCTCCGTCAAGCGGCTCAGTGAAGCATCACAGGCAGCGGTTCTTCAGATCAGTGGCTGTTAGCAGCGATCGTTGGCGCTGTGGTTGCGGCCGGAGGCCCTGCTTAGTCAACGCCCCGGCCTCTCCATCTCGCAGGCCGCAGAGTAGTCGGGGAGAAATCCCGGGAATGGCGGCATGCATTTGGATCGATGTTGCAGCAGGCTGCCATGTAAATAGTTATTTAATAAAACGTTTTACCCTGTTACTTTGGTGGTGTGTTGTATATATTTATAATATTTGCATAGTGTTTGTCGTTGTTTTGGGCGGGGTGGGCGGCAGAGCCGAGCTGTCTTGCAGCCATAATGGCGTCGAGCTCAGTTCCTCTCACTAGTTTCATATTTCTCATGAGGGGTTGTTCCTAATATTTCTATTTTAGCGAGGTCAAAAAGAGATCCCATTAGTGGCCTACTGATTTTGCTTGATTCCTTTTGTTGTTTCTAACGATTTTTCACTATCTGCAAAGACTAAACAGAGTACTGCGACTCTGTGCTTGTTTGTAAATAGAGAATGAACCAAAGAGAACCAATTCTAAAACAGTAAATGCTTGGATAACAATAAATCAAATGGAGAGGGAAGCAGGCACGACGGATTACAACGGGGGCAAAGGCCTGCGTTACCTACCCTTCACTATCTGCAAAGAGAGAATACTCCTAAAAGAAAAGAGGGGGGGGCAGCGTTCAAAGCACATCAGCGTGCATAGACACGAAAATGTTTTTACCTACCACGTACTTGATATTTTAAAGCTTTTGATATTTGCTATTAAAAAAACATTGAAATTCACTGAAAAAACCATAGGTTATAGACCATATATAGTTAGGAATTATCATTTACAAAACCTTGAAAATTCACTGAAAAAACCATGAGTTATAGACCATATATAGTTAGGAATTAGCATTTACAAAACCTTATTTTACTCACACAAAACCATTGAAATTCCATATATAGTTAGTTGCACTAACTATATATCGCGCACCCGCAATCCACTGCTGATGATGTCACATATTACATCATTCATGACATGGTCAGTGACATCACTGATGACATCACTGATGACAATTCAAATGACATCCCTGACAACATCACTGATAATATCATTCATGTGATAATAGAATGAACCTCTTCAGACTCTAATATAACCTTAGATACAATCAGTGTAAAAAGACACTCACAGATTGTCACTCATCCATGGAGTTACTCATACATCTAGTCAGTCATGCAAAGAATATATCACACCTCCATTTCCTCAACTATACAGTTATACACACCTTACTAATTCAAACATATTCTAACACATATTTAATCTCCTATACGATCCCTGATACAAGTTCACAATGATCCATACAGCCACTCACACTTTCACTGGCTCTTATGCACGGTTATATATGTCAACTCTCACATGTACTGTGTTTTACATATGTACTTACTTTGACATGTTGAGCTGAGATATCCATTCACTCACCAATACACTCATGCACACAGTCAACCGCCCATGCAGCTGTTTCCACATGCACTTTTGAACCCATACATCTAGTGAATCAACTGCTCACACATCTATGCACAGTCATACACCTCCCAGCCACTCACACACATACTTAGACTCCCATACAAATACTTGGGCAACCAATGAATATCCCATATAGTTACTCATATAGCTACTGATTAACACATTCAGCAGTTTATAGAACAACAGACATAATGATGCACAAATTAAGACAGTTTAGTCACTAACCCATGCACTCAGTGAGACACATTTAATCACTCACTCATACAGTCAGCCATGCACCTACTAAATTCTTCATCCAGACCCTTATACATCCACTCATTCTTCAATATGTAAGACATATTTTAACTTTACAGAAACATACAGTCATTGGATAATGTCATCAGTGATGTCATTTGAGTTGTCATCAGTGATGTCATCAGTGATGTCACTGACCATGTCATGAATGATGTAATATGTGACATCATCAGCAGTGGATTGCGGGTGCGCGATATATAGTTAGTGCAACTAACTATATATGGAATTTCAATGGTTTTGTGTGAGTAAAATAAGGTTTTGTAAATGCTAATTCCTAACTATATATGGTCCATAACCCATGGTTTTTTCAGTATATATATATATATATTCAATGAAAAAACCATAGGTTATAGTCCATATATAGTTAGGAATTAGCATTTACAAAACCTTATTTTACTCGCATAAAACCATTGAAATTCCATATATAGTTAGATGCGCTAACTATATATCGCGCACCCGCAATCCACTGCTGATGATGTCACATATTACATCATTCATGACATGGTCAGTGACATCACTGATGACATCACTGATGACAACTCAAATGACATCACTGATGACATCTCACATGATGTCACTGATGACATCACTGATGACAACTCAAATGACATCACTGACAACATCACAGATGACATCATTCATGTGTTAATACGATGAACCTCTACAGACTCTGATATATCCTTAGATACACTCAGTGAAAAAAGACACTCACAGACTGTCACTCATCCATGGAGTTACTCATACACCTAGACAGTCATGCAAAGAATCAAACACACCTCCAATTCCTCAACTATACAGTTATACACACCTTACTTATTGAAACATATTCTAACACATATTTACTCTCTTATACAATCCTTGATACATGTTCACAATGATCCATACAGCCACTCACACATTCACTGGCTCTTATGCACAGTTATTTATATATGTTAACTCTCACATGTACTGTGTTTTACATATGTACTTACTTTGACATGTAGCACTGAGATATCCATTCACTCACCAATACACTCATGCACACAGTCAACCGCCCATATAGCTGTTTCCACATGCACTCTTGAACTCATACACCTAGTGAATCAACTGCTTACACATCTATGCACAGAGTCACACACCTCCCAGCCACCCACACACATACTCAGTCTCCCATACAAATACTTGAGCAACCAATCAATAACCCATATAGTTATTCATATAGCTACTGATCAACACATGCAGCAGTTTACAGAAAAACAGATATAATGATGCACAAATTAATACAGTTTAATCACTAACCCATGCACTCAGTGAGACACATTTAATCACTCCCTCATACAATCAGTCATGCACCTACTAAATCCTTCATCCAGACACTTATACATCCACTCATTCTTCAATATGTAAGACATATTTTAACTTTACAGAAACATACAGTCACTGGATGTTGTCATCAGTGATGTCATTTGAGTTGTCATCAGTGATGTCATCAGTGATGTCACTGACCATGTCATGAATGATGTAATATGTGACATCATCAGCAGTGGATTGCGGGTGCGCGATATATAGTTAGCGCATCTAACTATATATGGAATTTCAATGGTTTTATGCGAGTAAAATAAGGTTTTGTAAATGCTAATTCCTAACTATATATGGACTATAACCTATGGTTTTTTCATTGAATTTCAATGGTTTTTTGAAAGCTAATATTTCTATCTGTAAAATGTATTTTTCATCAAATCATAAAATATATTGTACATTTTTTTTATACATTTTTTTTTTAAAAAAAATTGTTCCGCTCCTAGTCCGCGAACTGGTCAGCTTCCCGTTAGCTGAATTCAAAGCCGCGACTTGGTGCGCGAGCCGGTAATCGCTCCTTAAGCGTGACTGTTACGTTATCATGACGTTTTGCGTTGTCGCGTAATACGTTATCCGACGCGCCAAGTTAGCGGACTCGAAAGCGGATTGGATAGCGGCGCAAAGCGCGAAACGTAAAGACAGCAGGTCATGTGACTCGATAATAACACTTTTCATTAGTTCAATTTCACTTTTGGTTTCCTAATGATGTAATACTAGGTCATGTGATCTAAAATTAACACTTTTCATTGGTTTAGAACTTTGGCTTTTCCCAAATGATGAAAACCCCTCCTTCTTTCCTCACTCTGACTTTCATCTTGATGAGAGAAAGACCTTTGTACAATCCAGGGAAATGGCTTCTGTTGTTGCTTCTGGTAGTGTTCCCCCACCACCACCTCCACCTCCTCATGGAAAGAAAGGACCACCAACTCAACCAATCTTTCAAGAAGAGGAAGAGCGGGAAGAGGAGGAAGAGTCTGAATATTTGCCTGAGGAGCCCAGGAGATACAACAGGAAGGAAAATTTCATTTGGCAATTTTTCAAATTTCCACCAGGGCAAAAGAAAGTGAACGCCAGGTATGTCTTTTGCCGAATCTGTGATGAACGTCTTTCTAGAGGCACGGATAAAAAATATAGTTATGGGAATTTCACTATGCACAGACACATGAGCAGGTGGCACCCAAATAACTACAGTGCAGCTCAGCTTCGAGACGAACAACAGAATTCACCAGCAATAGCCAGAAGATCGGTTGTGCCAGAAGTTACGGGACCTGAAGCAAGGGAGCTGATCCCAAATATTCAAATGGACATGGGGGAAGTCAAACAAGTTTGTGTGAGGTGCAATCAAACATTATGCTACCACGAAAGTAGTATAACTCTTATCATTAGAGCCATCAAAAATCATGTATGTCCAAAACGCCCCCAAAAATAAATTCTTCTTTTTTTTGTTGCTCCTGTTGAGCCCTCTTCGATGAATCATTTTTGTTTCCCCCCCTCCCCCCAAAAAATAAAAAAAATACAAAATGTTCAGAAAAAAACAAAAAAATATAAAAAATGTTCAGAAAACTAATAAAAAAAATTTAAAACAACAAAAACAAAAAAAAAGTTCTTTTCAGAACTACCTCCCCATTATTAAAAAAAATTGGTAGAATTCTTTGAACTCTGCCAAGCTCTATTTCTATTAGTTCGCTCCCAGTTCGCACTCCGGTACGCGAACTTTGAGCGCACCCAAAAAATTTTTTTTAAAAAAAGGAACAGTAAGTATAAGGAAAGAAAACAGACAGCTATGTTACAAAAAAGACAGCTATAGGGAGTAAAGAAAAGATACTGTGACCCGCAATTCACTTCTGATCATGTCATATATTACACTATTTTTCACATAGTCAGTGACATCATCAGCAGTGGATTGCGAGTAACAGTTTTTTTTGTTTACGTCCTATAGCTGTCTTTTTTGTAACATAACTGTCTGTTTCCTATCCTTAAACTTACTGTTCGTTTTTTTAACGAGATAACAGATATGCCCAATTATTACATCATTCATAACATAGTCAGTGACATCATCAGCAGTGGAATGCAGGTTAAAAAAGTAGAAAACATTTACCTTATAATTCTTGTTAATTTTTAAAGAAAATTTTTCATACATTCAATCTGTAAAAGAGAGAACAAACATTTCCAAAAATATTAAAACATGTATTTAAAAATTAGAAAAAAGAAGGGAAAAGGTTCAAGAAGAAACACTTTTTAAACAACTTTGACACTTATAGAAACCTCTACTTCTCTACGACCCCTACACAATCCTAAATATATTTATTTTCAACAAACAGTATCTTCATGCTGATGAAATGAGGCCTATTTTGAAATATGATGCTTCTTTTGCATTGCTTATGTCTCACAATAGTGATGCCATAACAGCGCAAAAGAGATGTGAAACCATCATAAAATTGTGTCTAACATTTAAAATGATTATTTTAGGATGCAAATAAGATGTGTGCTTTCAAGAGCTTTCTTTGAGGTGAGGCCTCTTTTCTTTTTTTTTAAAAAAACAGTACCCAGAAGTACAGCACTGTAAGCATTAAAATTGACACTTACAGAAGACTCAGCTTACCCATATGTACCTCACATTTCTAAATGTATATCATAAGTACAAAAACCATAACATTAATTATACATGTTAAATGGTTTATTTTTGCTGTTCTCAGAATGTATCAAATTTCACTTAAATCAGTGACTAGAAGGTATTCATCATGTAACAGCGGGGAAAAAAAACACAATCAAAATGACTGTGTTTAAAAAACCCATACAACCTAAGAAATCTGATTTCAAAACTCCTTAAAATTGACTTACTTTCAATGACGTCGAAGGATCTCCTATAAACAGCATCCACTCTGTTGTGCTATAAATATTTTCAGCCCGCCACTTTCTGAAAGAAAACCTCCATCGATACGTAAAATATGTTACATAGAAAAAAAAACTTCTCTCATTCTATCACATGTTTCCACTAGGCCAAATCATGTTGCCGCGATTCGCAAGTCTTATATTTCTTCCAATCAAATCCCGACATTTTCTATTTTCGCAACTTTCAAAAATAAAATATTTGAGATTATTTTCACAATCCTGGACTACTAATATCTTACTCTTCTTTGTCACTCATGTTCTCCTTTTCCTATGACACTGATACTGCTTACTATGAAGCAGACTTACTTGCATCAGGTTTATATAGTTGGATTTTTAATCTAGACAGCATTGCAGACTTACATTCCCTCTACTTAAAATTTTGGTTTTAAAAACACCGGGTAAGAATTTTTAAGGTCAAACGGCAATTTTTTTTTGAAAGTTACAACGGAATCATTACAGAATGACCAGCCGTTTCCAGACTTTAAGTAAGCTGTATAATGTCCTGATGTTGTTGATGGACCATCATGATAGATAATTGCTACAGTTACAAAAGTCCTCCCTGATATTGACAGCTGAGAAGCCACAATTTTTTTTATTAAAGTTGACAATTTTGATCCATCAGGCCTACATCGTTGGATCATTAAAATGACATACTGGCTATATCTACGTATAAATAATGTTGACATCATATCACATTTACATTGGCTACACTCCATGTTGTGATCCGCTGCATTTACTAGCTTATTAAAGGACACTGATTTACTGTCTGGCAAAGTTAAATATATAAATCTTTCTGAGTCTACACTAGTAGTACTTGATACCATACAGTTCTCGCAGTCATGCTGCCATTGATAAGAAAGCCCAAACAGGTGATCTACATCTACACCCTCATCTTGCAATACATCAAGCATATACATTAAAAACTCCTGACAATCTTGCTGATTATTTTCAGAGAAGTCTGTTTGACCTGAACATTCATCTAACAGATAACGAACTTCAGACACACTTTCTACTTTTGTTCGATCAGTGCTACATTTCTCTAACACAGAATTCAACAAGCAGCATAAACTTTGCTCCGAATTGAACACAATCTGTTCTTTTAAACTCTCTAGTGAAAAGAGAACATTAACCACTACATTTGCATAGCAGTTGACACCAGAACTGTTTTCAAATTGAAAACCGACAACATCTTCAACAGAATCCACTTTCTTTCTGCTAACAACTTTCGGTTCATTGACTTTTAGTCTTTTTGCAACAACCTCCCTACTATTACTGATATTTCTACGTTTCTGGCCTACCACACGTTTCTCAAACAAAGGATATTGAGGCAAATGTGGCGCATACTCTCTTCTTAACCTATTGTATTCCTTAACACAATCTAGATCCGCACAAATGTTTGTGACATCACAGTCAATCAAGTACAATCCCGATAAAGTTCTAACTCGTGACAATGCCACATATGCCATACCCTCCTTGAACACAGAACTGCCAATATTCACCAATGCACAGTCTACACTTAAACCTTGCGATTTATGGATTGTCACCGCATATGCCAAGCAAACAGGAAACTGTTTACGGCGAACATATAAGTCTTTAACAAGCAAAAACCTAGCAGAACAACGACCAATTTGCTGTACTTCCTCAATGCCATCAAATTTAATTCTTAAAAATTCGATTCCATCTCTATTTTTGTATTTCTCCAAATCAACAACATTACCCATTGATCCATTTACTAGACCTCTTTCTACATGTAAATTCCTTCTCAAAATGATTCGGCAATTTAAACACACATTCAAAGTCTTTTCAAAACCCGCTGTTTTAGATATAGTCTTCTCTAATGAATCCAATTTTGATTTCAAATTGTCTGACAAAATAATTGTTGATCCCATGTGCTCTAATTTGTCGATAGCTTCAAGTTTCACAATCTCTTGCTTTTCTAAATTCAACATTTTATTGTTGAAGATGGCACATTCTGCAAGAGTTGGCATGAGACATATCCCGGACTTCTTCTCAGTAATTTTCTGAAAAATATTCTCAGGCACAATCTCTTGTTTGGGATATAAATTTGACAGTAATCGTGCATTTAAAGCTTCTCTCCCATGCTCGGTCACTTTTCCAATTCTAATATCTTGTAGAATATTCTTGTAATCTTCATCCTTTGCCTGACGCATATTTTCATGCAGTTCTGCATAATTGAAGTTTAACCATATATTGACGTTGCCAATGCTCCCTAGGCACTTCCTGGTATCTTCATGTGTGAGTATTTTGAACACAGGTTGACCTTTTACTGGTGTCAGCTGCAGAAGATCTCCGAAAACAATGATGTGTTTGCCACCAAATAACACATCATATTCAGTTTTAAGTACTTCTTGCATTCTCAAATGCACAAAGGCAAGCATGACATTGGAAACCATGCTTACTTCGTCAATGATAAGTAGTTTCATTTTCCTCAAGACTCTTGAAACTTCACAGCAAGCATCTCCAGATAACTTGTTGTATTGTAATTTGTTGTCATGCTCCACCGGCAGCATCAGTAGACGATGCAAAGTAATACCTTTAATGTTATGTGCTGCCAGTCCAGTAGGAGCGGTGACAACACAAGACAGCGATGACTTAGTCCTTTCCTGCAAATAACAAGAAATTGCTTTAATGAGGAAACTCTTTCCAGTTCCCGCTTCTCCACTCACGTACAGTCGGACAGGCTTCAACGACGTACATGAGCACTCTTTCTTCTCATGACTTAATCCGTGCTCAATTTCCTTGGTAACTTCATCATATATTTTCCTCTGCTCAACGTTGAGTTGTTTTTCCAAGTCTTCTAAGTTAACTGAATCCTCCTGAGCATGTGCCATGGCTCTTTCCACTTCATTCATAGCAGTGGCAGCTTCATTTTCGATAATAGGTCCTCCAAGTGGATCTTGACTCAATGAAACAGAACTCTGACTGTCCTGAGAACTGTCTCTGGCAATCTCGGCTGCAATCGTTGCTTCCTGCTCAATTTCCAAAGTTAGCATTTCTTGATATTTAGGAAAAGCAGGACATTCTATGGACTCCTTGGCTGCATTAAAAGAGTCTTCGTAACAGAGGAAATCTCCAAGCAGTTCCTCTTCTGCATGCCAAGGCTTGAAAAGTTGCAAAAGTGCTAAATAGAAAAACTCCTTTCTTTCTGGAGATTCACCACTCAATTTTCGATGGTTTACTAATTGGCATTTTCTTTGCTTGACCAGGCATCCCTCACTTCCAATTACAGCATACACTCCTTTCTCAATATCTTCTTTGATGTTCCTCTTGAATATATAATTTTGGAGAACCTCATATAGACAAACATTCTCAAGGTGACTGCTTCGATTTGGATAATATGTATCCAACATGTTGGTCTTCAAAATGTCGGTACTGTTTGGCTCCTTTTCCGCCAAATACTCAATTTCCCGGACAGGTTTTAGAACTCGATTTCGCGTTGCAGCAAGACCAAGACTCGCCCAAACGATACTCCTAGATTTGGCATAGAGACTTGCTGAAGACAATCGATCTGAACATTCGTAAGCTCCGATTTCTCGATGCGACAACATCTTCAGACTGAAACTATACAACTTCTTGCTGAGGCTCTTTTCATGGGATATGTCCTCCCACATATCCTTCAGTTCTGTCTTTTCTTTTTTGGTGATGTAAGATGTCACATACCGAGCCACAGCCATGCAGTTGTCACCCACAAACTGTATATCCATGTTAGCATTCCACATGGACAAAATCACTGGGTTGTAGTCATTGATGTACTTGGACTCTTCGTTCCTTTTCAAATTGTATGTATTTTTGGGTGATTTCCTCGTCACATTATGTCGTAGTGAAGACATCAAACTGTTCACTTTTCCTTTAGAAATCACCGGCCGTGGAAAGTTGAAACGACATTTGGTGTAGAACTTGTCCTTGTTTCTGAATTTACGACGACAGTACTTTCCACAACGATGGCTTTGGAAACGTAGAACTTGTTCTCTTAGGCTTTTCTTCTCCGTTGCATTTGGAACAGCACACGTAGAATACTGTTCTATGAAATTCATCACTAAGTCATCGGGATCTGTTCCAAATTTAGGAGCATCCTTGATCCACAACAACATATGTATATGAGGAGCACCTCTTGCTTGGTACTCCTTTCTCCAAAAGAAATCCAACACCTCTCCAAGAGGTGGATTCTTCTTATTTGTGATGAAAGACATCATAGCTTCAAATTTATGATTGAAGTACCTGCATACATTCACAGGATCCAAAGAACACAGTTCTCCAGGTGTCTTGAATTCAATGTTTTCAATATTTCCATTTGCTTCTCGTAGAAATTCAAGTAAGTCTTCCCAGCCATACTCGGCACAGCTCAGAGTGAGGAACCATGTCGGAGTTCCTAAGTTCCTCAGCATACATTTTAAATCACCATGACGACGATACCAATACTCATTAGTACCACGCTGACACGCCATGAGATTAATTAAGTGAGAATCCAAAATACTATCTTGGACATTAACTTTATGCATAAAGTCTCTTGCCGAGATATTTCGCATCTGTATACCACTTTTCAAGATGTGGTTCACTGCATATGACAGTCCAGACAGATCGCTTTCAAACAGGAGATGAAACAAATAGGGAATGCATTGACGAAACCTAGGATCTTCTCCATACAATCGTAAAGTCCGGTATTCAGACGCAGGAATTTGATGAGATCGCTCATCATATCTTCCTCCTCGACCTGTGGGAAATAGCTGTGGGAAACACCGAGCTTCCAAACTTTCCTCCCAAACACTAATGGGACTCCCTTTGGCTTGTTTCATTTGAAACAACTCAATAGCATTCCCCATGACTTCCTTGGAATGCAATGGATGAACACTATAATGTTCATATATTTCTTCACTTTTAGAGGCCTCTACTTTCTCAATTTGCCCAGCACACAAATCGCTATCCTCTTCATCACTTACTTCCTCTTCTGCAACATACACATTCTTATAATACTTATTATTTTTCTTCAAATACACTGTTGCCTTTTTGACTTTCCTAACATCCACTAAATCTTGCCATATTTTCTTATTCTTTGTCGGAACCCCATTAACCAAGATAACCAGAGGTTCCTCTTCTACTTCTTCTACTCCAATTGTGTTAATGTTTTTATTCAAATCTAAAGGCAAATAAACAACTCTTCCCTTTAATCCTCTCTGTAAATCTGCTGGAGGCAACTTCCCTGTCTTTGGCTCCATTCTTACAATAGCCTGAAAGGGATGAATACTTTGAATCAAAATAGATTCATAAGTATTTAAATCCTTCAATTCAGAAGGAATCTCAACCAATTCAAGATTATTATGAACTGCCTTAGCAGGCATCTGGTTTTGGTTTAATTTATTACAACAATAAGTACACACACGTTGATCCGATCCCAAATCAAAATAATTTTCTACCATCAAGTATGTGGCAAAATCCTTCCATTCACTATTATTTTCCCTTTCACTTTTTGCATATAAATCCACTACCTTAGTCTGATTCTTATAATAAGTACGTCGACAACAAACACAAGTGAAATTAGGCCTCTCACTTGATTTCATCTGAAACGTGGCAATTTCCTTCTGAAAATTATCTGTACTGTAAACCTGTACATTATCTTCCACATTACTCTCTACTTCAGGGTCAATTTTAACATTCTCATCTTTACTACTAAAGTAACAAAACTCAATTTCTTCACAAATATTCTTCACATCTATTTCAGAACCATGCAAAAGAGCAGCACATAATTGTTTAAGCATAATTGCTGGACTCTTTGCATAATACAACATTCTCACTAATTTTCTCACTTTATTATGATGCACTGCTAGCATCCTGAAATGATGAAAAACACTCTGGCATACTCTCCTGGAAAGACAAGCCAGTGAATGACCACGCAAACCTGTTATTTGTCTCACTCTGCAAGGATCTAAATCTTGCAACAACTTCATTTTCTGCTTCAAACTTTTCTTATTAAATGTCCGTATAAAATCACAAAGCAAATTGATGGAAACCTGTCGCACACTGCAAATAGAACTACACTTCCAAATGTACACAGGAGCCTTAGGACGTCTTCCTAAAACCTCATCACTTAGCGCCTCTTCTGTCTCTGTTGTCACAAGTTTTTCTTTTTCAACTGGACAACCATCCTTCACTTCATAAGCTCGACCACTGGTGTCAACTGCAAACACCAAATCATTATCCTGAAAATAACTCTCCTCATTAAAAAATGCCTCAGAACTTGAACTATGCATCCATTCTCCGGAAAAAACTTCACAAAAGTTGCTACGATTTACTACTCTCTTCCATCTACTGTTTGTTTTAAAATCAGAAATTACCTTGCTTAGTTTCCTAATTCTATTGATTACCAAAATAAACAACTTTTGCTTAATTTCAAAAGCATGATCAATAATTTTCTCGACATTTTTCTTCTTCTTATAAAATGCCGCTTTCTGTTTGCATTTCTTAATATTTCTTAATAAATTAACTATTATCCGATTACGGAACATTCGTTGTCGAATGTCCCTAAACTGTTCTTTCCTTCTACTATCATGCACAGAGTTATCTCTTCCTCTACCAGTAACATTTTTCATGGGTCTTTTCTTTCCATTTAAATTACTCTTCTTTTTCTGAACTGAAACATTTGGGCGAGAAATACTTTTTTTACTACAAATATTTTTTAAGAAAGACTTTGTGCTCTTACCCGGAGCTTTCTTGGTGTTTTGATAAGTATTTAGGGAAGAGGACTGCTGCAATAAAACATCACCGTGCTGTCTTTGACGTTTTCGAGCCTTTATAATTCTATTTTTGGTAGGCATTTTCCAAACTATGAAAGAATCTGCAGTTGAATCTGTTGAAAAATATAATAAAAAATGTTAATAACCACTATTACCAAACAGTAAATGAATAACAGTCATCAAAAACGTAATGCCCTTCTTATTATTTAACATAGCAAATCAAGGCATATGACTGTGTATGATGTTATTTTTCTTTTTTAAATGGAAAGCGTTCTTCATGGTGCAAGTTTCTTGTAAATACGCTCCCACCTGCGAAAAGGAACTTAGCAATACAAAGCTGCTTGGGTCCCCAGTGTCTGTCAACATTCTAAACAGTCCGGAGCGGCCGCCATCTTATCTCTCGGTAGGATCGAGAGAGAAGAAAAGGTGAAAAACAAAGGGGAAATTTAATGAAATGGGGCAAAGTATACCCCAGTTGACCCCCTAGGAATGTTGTTGGAATTTTTTAAAGGGTCCCCTGAGGAAAATAAAAAAATATATATTTTTCACGATAGAACCGCTTCCCAAACACCGAACTGGTCCGCAAACTGCACGAGAATATGCCATTTTGTGCTTCGTTTTAATTAAATTACTAGGAATAAGGAGGTGCAGGAGATGTATCCTATTTCCTTATATTTTCTGAGAGTGGCTGAGGAGTCTCATATATGTTGATACATGTGTTCCAGCGGCTGTGCGTGAGCTTTTTTTAAATTTTTGCTGCGTGACGTCTGTTAACGTTCGATTCGAAGGAAATCAGGAAGTGTTGACCACCAATTTCTCAGTGCGATAAAATATTTTGAGATATATTATCAAGCCTGTGCGCTAAAATTATCGCCGATAAAGCGGCGACAATGGGCTTGATAATATGCTCTGTGAAATTCCAATCGAAGCCCATTTTAGATGTCTTCACATCTAGCATGTACTTCGATTGGAAATCCATAGAGCATATTATCAAGCCCATTATCGCCGCTTTATCGGTCGTTTTCGGCCGATAAAGCGGCGATAATTGAAGCGCACAGGCTTGATAAAATACCACATTGTTATAAATGAATCCTTATTGAGACACAATGTCTGCGCCAACTTGCCTTTTTTACAATGCCACAATTTTGTCGTGCACGGCAGCCATTTTACATGCCAGGCTGGTCTCAGCCTATCACCTAGCCCTGCGAATGTAGGGAAATATTATCAAACCTGTACACTAAAATTATCGTCGCATTATTGGCCGAAAACGGCTGATAAAGCGGCGATAATGGGCTCCATAATATGCTCTGTGGAAATCCAATCGAAGCCCATGTTGGATAACATGGCTAAAAACTACTCAACACCATTGTTTGGACATTATTAACATGGCTATGTAACTCCCATAATCAAAATTTAAATTTGCCAAGCACACTTGTGTTACTGCATGCCAGAATGCTACACCGAATATGCAATTACAATTTCGCAAAGTAACAAAATCTATTTCTATATCACTACAGACAAAGCCACAATTTAAAAACACAGCTTTCTTCATCATTTTCTCCTTAGCGATAAAAAGCGGTAGCAATGCATGAATATCACGCTGAAAAGTCAGCGATATTCATGCATTATCCTGCAAATGCTCTTAGCCATGTTATCCACCTCCCATTGGATAACATGGCTAAGAACTGCTCGCAAATGCGAAAAAAAACGGTCGCAATGCATGAATAACGCTGAAAAGTCAACGATATTCATGCATTATTCAGCAAATGCTCTTAGCCATGTTATCCACCACCCATTGAATAACATGACTAAATACTGCTCAGAGCCTCATGAGGAACGCTTTCCATTTAAAAGAGAAAACATATCATCATAGAAAAGAATCGTTTTTAAACACAGCATATAAATCATAATGGAATGGGCTTCATATACAACAATAACTTGTATTACTGTATTCCAGAATGCTACACCGAATATGCAATTACAATTTCTCAAAGTAACAAAATCTATTTCTATATCACTATAGACAAAGCCACAGTTTTAAAACACAGCTTTCTTCATCATTTTCTCCTTAAATCATTCTATTCTATATCTAAAATAAATAAATCTTTTCTCACCTTAGCAAATACTTTTTGAGTTTTGAAAACAGTCTCAGAAATACACCAAATTGTCTTCAGCAGAAGAAAAAGGATGCACTCCAGAGGCTGCAGCTATTGAAAGCACAGAAATAC
Organism: Lissotriton vulgaris; assembly: GCF_964263255.1. Lineage (NCBI taxonomy): Eukaryota > Metazoa > Chordata > Amphibia > Caudata > Salamandridae > Lissotriton > Lissotriton vulgaris. Next base: position 50,760 of record NW_028247518.1, on the reverse strand, counting down.
AGATATTCATTTCACATATCTCTCATATTAGCCAATCATAACTCTTCCCTCACTTTTTTCAAATCAAAACCCTTCCCCCCCTCTGCCCTCTCTGCCTTTTTTCCATAGCAACGACCTCCTAGAAGACCTCTCATGTTTGCAAATTCACACAACAATGTTTCAATTGAACTCTGAACTCTCAGTGCACCTGCGTATCCAGTGCAATCTTTCATTAAAAGTTTCTTCCTTGACCATTGAAATTACATGTTTCAAGAACACATCCATGCACCCTAACTTTCTGTTTTCAGAAATGGAAATGCGCCAATCACTGCTAATGAATAATTAGCATTGGAAATCCACAGTTTTTTTTCTTTACAAACTCCTACTGTTTCAACTGCCCTTTCATTACCACACTTCATCTGACTGCAGCACAACCTTCTCCCACCATGTTTAACGTCTGGATTGTTGGACATAGTTACATCCACTGGGCTCAAAGGTATGCTGACAACAGAAATTTACACAACCTCAATTTACAAGATGTGGAAATTAAATGGTTGGGCCAAAGAGGATTAAAATGTCACCAATTGATACCATTGGTGAAAACCTTTATGCATTTGCCAAAACCTGACCTGTTAATAGTGCATTGTGGAGGTAATGATTTGGGCACTTTAACAGGAGTAGGTCTGGAAATACTTTTAAAGGACACCTTTGAGCAATTAATGGCACTTTTTCCTCAAACTGCCTTGGTATATTCCAATATATGCCAAAGACAGAAATGGAGATGGTCCAACCAATTTGGTCCACAAATTGAGAAAGCGAGGAAGCATGTAAACAAATCTGTTTCAGCTTTCATGAGAGACCATGGAATGGGCTCCCTGTACAATAATAACTTGTGTTACTACATGCAAGATATCTACAGAGGAGATGGAGTTCACTTCTCAGATGAGGGCAACAGAATTTTCATTCTGAATTTAAGACTGTGCATTGGTACCTACTTATAAGTACCTAAATGGAACATAAACCCAAAAGCTCTTCTCAGAGCTACCCTTCATCTGATCAGGCACAATTAATACTTTTCTCTAACTTATTTCTGTAATTTTCAACAAACTACGCTCAAAGAGCGCTACCCGGTACGCGAACTGGAAGCTAACCGCCCAAAATTATTTAAAAAATGTTTTTTCTCCGCACATATGGTCCTCCTCAGCCACCCTCAGAAAACCTGGGGGGTCAAAATACTTGTACCGTGTCCCCTTCTACCCTTTCTGAACATTATTTAACCTCCATTTTATATGTTAATTCGACCGAAACACAAAATGGTGGACTCCCGTTACGCTTCTAGTTCGCGGACTAAACTGCTTCCCGGGAAGCGGCCCAAAGAAAAGGTGGGAAAGTAATTCAAAGAAAAAGGACTGGAGACACTCTCACCAAATATAGATTAACTCATACTACATAACAATCCCTTTCATTTTCACAAATTTGATTGAAATTCCATTTAGCCATTAAGCCTGTAGACCTCTCTAAATACCTTGAGGTAAATTACTTCACAAAACACATCTGAAGTGTTGGAATTGACAACCAATAAAAATCTTACTTTCATTTTCTACTTTTATTACCTGATATTTGATTGGTTATATACCTGAATATATATAAAGGAAGAGAAGAAAACACAGCCATTTTGACTGCTACTTCTTGTTGTACATCACATTTCAATACTTACCTAAGACTTCAACTTGTTTCTGAAGGTAAGTTGTTATTTTTAAAAATGAAGTATATTGTACACTATAACTTGATATGGTAGACTTTTTCTGATACATATACACTATCCCTCTGTAGTAGTTATGGATTTAGATAGACTTCTCTGTTATAGTTAGGAATGGAGTTAGGCTTCTCTTCGTTAAATTACATACACTTTTTTATAGTTATATTTCCACTCTGATACTATACACTGCCAAAAGAAAAATTCACTGATAAAAACTACCTATCTAAAATTAATCCCAACAGTGCCCAATCTCTACTAATATATATTTTTTTATTCAAAATTTCAGGCAAAATGGAAGGCGAACAACAAGTTACATTTTCAATTGAACTGAAGGAGAGCAGCCAAGACAAAATTGATGACTTTATGGATGACAGTAGAGACCACGAACTTCTACAATGTGTTGAAGCAGTGGACAACCTGCTTCAAAATGAAAAACAATTACACCCTATAATAAATTATGACATTTCTGACAATGAAATGTTAGAAAATTTAATAAAGTATGAAACACAATCATAATTAAAAAAAAAAAAAAATAAAGAAAACAAAAAAAACCCAACAAAAACAACAAATAATTAACATACAGTATTAAAAAAATCTATCATTCTTTTATCCTTATAGTACGCTGCCCAGAGCGCTACCCGGTTCGCGTACTAGGAGCTCACCACGCAAAAATATATATATATATTTTTTTTTTTCCCCCTGCAGAAACCTTTTACAACCTCCACATAAAACCTAGGGGGTCAGGGAGGATCTACTAGGCCCCCTTATCGAAATTTCCCCCTTTGTTTTGGCCTCCTCTTATCTCTCGATCGTACCGAGAGACAAGATGGCGGCTGCTCCGGACTGTTTAGAATGTTGACAGACACCGGAGAGCCAATCAGCTTCGCTTCGCAAAGTTCCGATAAGCGAAAAGTACGCGAACCGGATCGCTGCCCGGAGCGCTGTTACAGATATATATCTTGATTTAAACGTTAATTTCTCAAAATCCACTGAAGCACATATATTGAGACCTAGCAAAGGCACATCGGGGTAACAGTCCCTACAATTTTGCCAAGTTTCGTGCAAATCCATGCAGCCGTTCGAGCTAAAAGTGAGGCCAACCGCCCTATGGAAAACTCAATGTTAAAAACGCGTTTTGGGACCCCCCTTTTTTCTCAGCCCCCCCTTGACGAAACCCCCCCAAATTTCTAGGAGCTGCTCAGAAACAAAATGTGCCATTTTCCTGAAAATTTCAGCCGATTCCGTCCACAAACGCCAAAGTTATTAGACATAGAATTTTCAGAAATCCCATAGAGAAAAAATCCTAACTATATATACCTACTGGCGACCGCCAGTAGGTAATATATATATATATATATATATATATATATATATATATATATATATATATATATATATATATATATATATATATATATATATATATATATATATATATATATATATATATATATATATATATATATATATATATATATATATATATTCACTGAAAAAACCATAGGTTATAGACTATATATAGTTAGGAATTAGCCTTTAAAAAACCTTGGAAATTCACAAAAAAACCATAGGTTTTAGGCCTTATATAGTTAGGAATTATTATATAAAAAACCATTAAAATTCCTTCTATATAGTTAGCTGGACATTTTATTGATATAAAACCAATGAAATTCCACATATAGTTAGTTAGTTGCACTAACTATATATTTCACGCATTTGCAATCCAATGCTGATGATGTCACATATTACATCATTCATGACATGGTCACGGTGCGCAGGCAGCTGAGGAAAAGGACAGAAAGCCCGCCGGCAGGCTCTTGCCTCCCGCGCGGTCTCTGGCTGTCTCCTCCCTCAGTTTGAGGGGAAGTGCTGTGACCGCGCTCCACTGACAGCACCAGAGGGAGGCGGCCAGCGCTCTCTCCGCGGCAGGCACCGGACCTCCCTGGGCTGACATGACGGGCTGACCTGCTCCCGAAGCGGACCGAGCCGAGTCATGATGAAGGGCGGAGGCGGGCATTGCCGGCCGGCCGCGCTGGGATTGGCCGGCCGGCCCCAGCACTTCCGGGTCACCGCGGGCAGCGCGGCGGCCCGATTTTAGGCAGGCAGGCGGGGACCAAAACGAGCTGGGCAGTCAGCTGGGCAGTAAGCCGCAGATGACGCTTCTCTTACAGGTGGCAGGGCTCCCTCCCATCACGGGAGCCCTGCAAAGTCAGCCGCCATCTTCCTTCTTGCCCCTCGCGGCGGGGGCGGGCATTTTCAGCCGGCCGTGCTGGGATTGACCGGCCGGCCCCAGCACTTCCGGGTCGCCGCGGGCAGCGCGGCAGCCACATTTCAGGCAGGCAGGCGGGGACAGTGCGCGCACGCGTGCGCGCTTATAGATATATAATTGATTTTAAATGCAATTTTCTCAGCAAATACTGGACGGATTTACATCATTTAAAAATAGCGTAATCTGCGAACCAGTCTCTTCCATTTTACCAAATTTCAAATAATTCCGTTCAGCCGTTCGGGCTGTAGCCGAGTCTAAAGGTCCTATGGAAATTAACATGGGGAAAACACGTTTTGGGACCCCCCTTTTTTCTCAGCCCCCACTTTACGAATCCCCCCCAAATTTTCAGGGAAGGAGCGGAGCAGAGCGAGCCATCTTCTTTGAGAAATTTGCGAAGATTCATCAACCAGCGCCAAAGTTATTCCCAATAGAATGTTGGGGATTTCCTATGGAAACAGGTCCTAACTATATATACCTACTGGCTACCACCAGTAGGTAATATATATGTATATATATATATATATATGTATATATATATGTGTATATATATATATATATATATATATATATATATATATATATATATATATATATATATATATATATATATATATATATATATATTACCTACTGGCAGTCGCCAGTAGGTATATATAGTTAGGATTTTTTTCCTATGGGACTTTTGAAAATTCTATGTCTAATACCTTTTGCGTTTGTGGACGGAATCGGCTGAAATTTTCAGGAAAATGGCACATTTTGTTTCTGAGCAGCCCTTGAAAATTTGGGGGGGTTTCGTCAAGGGGGGGCCGAGAAAAAAGGGGGGTCCCAAAACGCGTTTTTCCCATGTTAATTTCCGTAGGGCGTTTGGCCTCACTTTTAGCTCGAACGGCTGAATGGATTTGCACGAAACTTGGCAAAATTGTAGGGACTGTTAGCCCGATGTGCCTTTGCTGGGTCTCAATATATGTGCTCCAGTGTATTTTGTGAAATTAACGTTTTAAAAAATGTATATATCTGTGACAGCGTCCTGGATAGCGCACCAGTTCGCGTACTTTTCGCGTAACGGGGCTCCGGTGTCTGTCAACATTCTAAACAGTCCGTAGCGGCCGCCATTTTGTCTCTCGGTAGGATCGAGAGACAAAAGGAGGCCAAAACGAAGGGGGAAATAAAGGAAAGGGGGCAACATAGACCCCTTCTGACCCCCTAGGATTGATGAGGGGGATATTAAAGTGCCCCGCGGGTGCGCCCGGTTCACGCACCGGAAAGCGGTCTGGGGAGCGTACTATAAGGAAACAAGAATGATCGACTTTTAACTTATTGTATGTTTATTGATTGTTCGTTTTGGTTTTTTTTTGGTTTTTTTATTTACATAGCTGCATGTAGGTACCAATGCAGAGTCTATAATATAATAAACGCCGTCTCCTTTGTAAATATCTTGCCTGTTGTTATAGAAGTTATTGTGGTATATGGAATTCATACCATAGTCTGTCTGGAAAGCCGAAACAACATGGTGGCAGGAGATGAGAAAGAGATGTTAAATACACATTGGGGATTATATAGTGGGAGAAAGGAAGTAACTATGAACAAAGCTAGTATGTAACACCAAAAAGTTGCACAGTATATTTTAAGTCTGACTTCACGTTATAATACATTTGCTACTAGTTTTCAATATACATATAAAAATAAATAATGTGTCAAACAATTTTTGAATTAAGAAATTAACATTTATTTTTCATTTTGTTTTTCAAAATTTAAAAGAAAATCTAAAAAATCGTGATCATTTTTTTCTTCATTTTTTAGTAGAAAATCTACTGCATTTACACATTGCACAAGTTCATTATTTATTGTGTTTCAGTTTTCATGTTGTTTTGTTGTTCTTCCATTTTCAATTCTGAAAAATGAATTTTTTAAAAAATATATCAGTACAGAAAGGGCATTGTTGGGTTTCAGTACAGATTGGCAGTTTGGTTATTTATATAGTGTTTTTTTCTTTGGGCAGTGTATGGTATCAAATTAGAAGTAGAAATATGAAGAAAATTATCAAATAAACTCTTAGTCAATTCTGAATTATACTATAGAAGTCTAACTCTATCCTTAACTCAGGGCCGGCGCTAGGCATGGGCAGCGTGGGCTGCCGCTCATGGTCTCGCACTCAGCCCACCAGCATGGGGCCACGCACTGGTGATGTGTCCTTTTGTTTTCCTGGAGATCTATCATAAAGAAATGTGTCGCCTGCAATTAAGGTCTATTGCAGGGGGCCCCCTCCTTGGGCCTCTCATGGATGGTGTCAAGAGGTATAGGGGAGGGAGAAGGAGACGCTCCCTCAATTGCAAGGAGACCATTCACAGACACTGTGGGGGCCCCATTGTCTAGCATTTTTGCGCACCCACAGTTTTAACTTTTAGACCACAATCAATTCTCACACCTATGAAGGTGTGAGAAATGCGTGTGGAGTAAAAGTTAAAACTGTGGGGGCGTCAAAATGCTGGACAATGGGGCCCCCTCAGTGTCTGTGAATGTTCTCCTTGCAAGGGGCCACTTATGTAAATTGGAGGGGGCCTCGCGCACGTTCCCTTTTAGCCCATGGTCTTGCAAATCCTAGGACTGGCCCTGCCATAACTAAAACAGAGAAGTCTATTTTTTTCTATAAGTATTACAGAGTGATAGAATATAATTGTCAGAAAATGTTTTTCTAATTAGCTTTCAGTACAGAACATACTTCAGTTTTATAAATAATATCTTACCTTTTAAATATAAGTTGAAGTTATCAGTTGATTTTTTGTTATGCACTTCACGAAGTAGTAGTCAAAATGGGTGTGTTTCTCTCTCTTTGTATATATATATTCAGGTACATAACCAATGAAATGTCATGATAAAATAGTAGAAATTGAAAGTAATCTTTTAATTGGTTGTCATTTCCAACACTTCCGATATGTTTTGTGAAGTAATTTACCTCAGGGATTTTAGAGAGTTCTAAATGCTAAATGGCTAAATGGTATTCCAACAATATTTGTGAAAATGGTAGGGATTGGTATGTAGTATGAGCTAATGTTTAATTGGTGAAAGTGTCTCCAGTTGTTTTTCTGTAAATTACTTTCCCACCTTTTTTGAGCGAGTGCTTGTCAGTGTGTTTCCCGGTACGCGAACTTGCAGCGTTACGGGAGTTCTCCATTTTGTGTTTCGGTAGAATTGAGATACAAGATGGAGGGTAAATAATGATCAGAATGGGTAGATTGGGGTAGTTTAGACGTATCCTGCCTCCCCAAGTTTTCTGAGGGTGGCTCAGAAGGCTCATATTTGTCGTTAAAAAAAATGTTTTTTTTCGCGTGGTTAGCTGCCGGTACGCGAACTAGTTAGCGTACCGGGAAGCGAATATAGGTGAAAATAAGTGAAAAAAGGTATATTCGAAATTTCAAAAGAGTACACTAAGTTAAGGTAGCTCTGAAAAGAGCTTTTGGGTTTTGTGTATGTTCTAGAAACTTATAAGTAGGAACCAATACACATTCTTAAATTTAGTATGAAAACTTTGTTCCCCTCATCTGAGAAATGCACGCCATCTCCTCTGTAGATATCTTGCATGTAGTAACGCAAGTTATTGTTGTAGATGCAGCCCATTCCATGGTCCCTCATGTAAGCTGAAACAGACTTATTTACATGCTTCCTCGATTTTTCTATTTGTGGACAAAACTGATTGGACCACCTCCATTTTTGTCTTTGGCATATATTGGAATATACCAAGGCAGTTTGAGGAAAAAGTGTCATCAAATGCTCAAAGGTGTCCTTTAGGAGCATTTCCAGACCTACCCCAGTCAAAGTGCCTAAATCGTTTCCGCCACAGTGCACTATTATGAGGTCAGGGTTTGGCAAATGTAAAAAGGTTTTCACCAATGGTATCAATTGGTGACATTTCAGTCCTCTTCGGCCAATCCATTTAATTTCCACATTTTGTAAATTGAGGTTGTGTAAATTTCTGTTATCAGCATACCGGTGAGCCCAGTGGATGTAGCTATGCCCAAGAATCCAGACTGAAAACATGGCTAGAGGAGTTTTTGCTGCAGTCAGATGAAGTGTGGGAATGAAATGGCAGTTGAAATAGTGAAGTTTGTAATGAAAAAAAACTGTGGAGTTTAAGTGTAAATGATTCATTAGCAGTGATTGGTGTATTTCTATTGCTGAAAACAGAAAGTTAGGGTGCATGGATGTGTTCTTTGAAAGATGTAATTTGAATGGTTAATAAAAAATGATGTTATGAAAGATTTCAGTGGATTAGCAGGTGTACTGAGAGTTCAGAGTTCATTTGAAACATTGTTGTGTGAACTTGTAAACCTGAGAGGTCTGGCAGGCGGTAGTTGCTATGGAAAAGAGGTAGAAAGGGCAGAGGGGGGAAGGGTGTTGATTTGAAAATAGTGAGGGAAGAGTTTTGATTGGCTGACATGAGAGATATGTGTGATGAATATCAGCATTTCAGTGCCTTTGTTGGTTCCAGCCTCTGGAGTGCATACCTTTAATTCTGCTAAAGAATAATTGGTGTGTTTCTGAGTCTGTTTTGAATTTCAAAAAGAATTTGTAAAGGTGAGTTATCGTTTATATATTTTAGATAAAGACTAGTATGCTTTTTTGCGTAAATAAGAAAGTCAGCTGTGTATTTAAAATGATGTTTTGCGTCAAGTGTTTTGCATTCTGCTTTCAAAGGATTTTGGATTCTTTTACCAATTGTAATTGTAGATAATGTAAATTATTAGTACTGACAAGGTGTGTATGTACATAGGAGCTGTGCTGTGTTTTCAAATTATGATCGGAAAATCGTTTTTAAGGAAAAGGCATGCTTTAAAAAATTATGAGAAACTATGTACTTGTGATGTGACTCCTGCAATGCGTCGCTTTTGCGGAACAGATATATGATGCTTTTGTGTTGGTATTGTTACGGTGTATATGTAAAAAATGATGCATAAGTGTTGCACAGGCATTGTAAATACTCTCCTATGTGTGCTTAGCAATTTCAAGTCACTTCCCCCGGGTTCAAGGGCCTTGTGACTACGTCCCCATGTGTGTCTGGTCATTTGAAGTCACTTTCCCCGTAGTGCAAGTCCCTTGTAAATACGCCGCCATGTGTGCCTGAAAAATTTTCATTTTGATTGTTTGAGTTACATAGCCATGTTAAAAGTTATTGAAAAAAAGGTGCAAGTTCCTTAAAAAAACCTTTTTGATGTGTATTAGGGCATCTTAAGTCTGTTCCGCATGAATGTAGGTGTATTATTGTTTTACATAAAAGGTTTAAAAACTTTGTTTGAAATCAAATGCATGCATACTTAGGGCCCGATGTAGGTGGTTGTTTCAGGCCATTTACCGACCGGTTACGGCCGATTTCGGCCGTTTCCGAACGGTAAATGGCCAATCGGTATGTAGGGGCCTAAATCCAAGGCCACATGTATATTTTAAATGATGTTTTGCGTCAAGTGTTTGCATTATGCTTTGAAAGGCGATTTTGCATTTTTTTACCAATTGTAATTGTAGTTAATGTAAAGTATTAGTACTGATAAGGTGTGTATGTACATAGGAGCTGTGCTGTGTTTTCAAATTATGACCAGAAGAGTCCTACCTACATATGGGTGGCTTTAAATCGGTATGTTTATCGATGTTTTATTTTACCGAATCGGTAAAATTACCGATTCGGTAATTTTACCGATTCGGTAATATATTGCCCCTTACATGACAAATTTTGTTATCTGGTCGGTAACGGCCGAAAATACCGTTTTTCGGTCGTTACCGACCGACCTACATCTGGCCCTTAAAGTCTTAGGGCCCGATGTAGGTAAATCTACATTTACAACTTCATAAATACCGAATCATACCGAATCGGTATTTATGAAGTGGTAAATTAGAGGGGGGGAGATGTAGGTATTTAAGATTCGGTAAATACCGAATCTGTAAGATTCGGTATTTACCGATTCTGTAAATACCGATTCGGTATCCCCCATTGCTTCCTATGAGCCTTAAAGCCCATAGGAATCAATGGGCATTACCGAATCGGTAATTACTGATTCGGTAATTACCGATTTGTGCAAGGGTGCAGGGGGTGTCAATGTGACACCCTCCAGCACCCCAAAAAAAGGCATGTGAGCCATGTGGCACACAGACATGCCCTAAGGGCATGTCTGTCTGTCACATGGCATAGGTGTGCATGCACACATGTGCATGCACACCTGGATTCAGTATTTTAACACCCAATTGGATTGGGTGTTAAAATACCGAATCTGAAGGGCCTGTGGGACTGAAAGTAGTCCCACCAACATCCCAAATTAAAAAAATCGGTAAAATTACCGATTCAGTATTTTTGCGATTCAGTAATTTTACAGAATCGGTAAAATACCGAATCGGACAAATAAAGGTGCCCTACATCTCAGTAGGCCAAATACTGGTCGGAAACGGCCGAAATCGGCCGTTTCCGACCGGTATTTGGTACCTACATCGGGCCCTTAGAGACAGATTTATGATGGTTGTGCGCCTCTTTTGTGCTGTTGGTGCGTCACTTTTGTAATGCAGGAGAGATTTACAAGAAGCACCATGTTGCAAAACAGCAGCCGCGGGTCGTGGAGGGAGTTACGGTGGGGCAGGCATGCGGGGAGGGTGAGGGGCAGGGTGGAGGGACGTAAACACTGGCATATGGATTATTGCAGGTAAGTACACAGTTTAATGTGTGTAAAGTTTCATGTGGGCTTTTTTTTGCCGGGTGGGTAGTCATTTGCATGAAAGCCCTGTAATACTATCACTATCACAGTAAAATTAAAAAAATTTAATGAATCATCTTTATAGCGTTGCTGAATCAAATTCTTACTGTTGATTTACTGTTTGGTATTAGTGGTTAATAGCATTTTTTATTATATTTTACCACAGATTCAACTGCAGATTATTGAGAAATTAGACAATGCCATCTAAAGATAGAATCCGAAAGTCTACGAAACGTCAAAGACAGCAGATTACTACATTTTTGCAGCAGTCCTCTACATTTAAATCATCTCAACGCACGAAGAAAACTTCTGGTAAGCGAACAAAATCATTTCTTAGAAACATTTGTAGAAACAAAAGTATAACTACAGAACAAGTTTTAGTGCCGAAAAAGAGAGCCAATTTAAATGGAAAGGAAAGGCCCGTCAAAAAAGTTTCTGCTACAGCTGGAGATAACTCTGTGCATGGCAGTAGAAGGGAAAATGTATTCAGGGACATTCGTAGGCGAATGTTTCGCAACAGGGTAATTGTCAATTTGCTAAAACAATTCAAGAAAGGCCAACAGAAAGCGGCATTTTATGAGAAAAAGAAAAATGTAGAGAAAATTATTGATCAGGCTTTCGAAATTAAGCGAAAGTTATTTATTTTGGTAATTAATAGAATTAGGAAACTAAACAAGGTAATCTATGTTTTCAAATCTAATAGTAGATGGAAGAGAGAAGTAAATCGAACTCATTTTTGTGATGTTTTCTCAGGAGAATGGATGCATAGTTCAAATAGTGAGGCATTTTTTAATGAGGAGAGTTATTTTCAGGACAATGATTTGGTGCATGCAGTTGACACCAGTGGTCGAGCTTATGAGGTGAAAGACGGTCAACCGGTTGAAAAAGAAATACTTGTGTCTGCAGATGCAGAAGAGGCGTTAAGTGATGAGGTTTTAGGGAGACGTCCTAAGGGACCAGTGTACATCTGGAAGTGTAGTTCTATTTGCAGTGTGCGACAGGATTCCATCAATTTGCTTTGTGATTTTATATGGACATTTCATAAGAAAAGTGTAAAGCAAAAAATAAAGATGTTGCAAGAATTAGATCCTTGCAGAGTAAGACAAGTGACAGGTTTGCGTGGTCATTCACTGGCTTGTATTTCCAGGAGAGTATGCCAGAGTGTATTTCATCATTTCAGGATGCTAGCAGTGCATCATAATAAAGTGAGGAAATTAGTGAGAATGTTGTATTATGCTAAGAGTCCAGCAATTATGCTTAAACAATTAAGCAGTGCTCTTTTGCATGGATCTGAAGTAGATGTGAAGAATATTTGTCAAGAAATTGAGTTCTGTTACTTTGCTGGTAAAGAGAACAATGTTGATATTGAACCACTAGAAGAAGGTAATGTGGAAGACAGTGTACAGATTGTCAGTACAGATAAGTTTCATAAGGAAATTTCCACGTTTATGGTGAAATCAAGTGAGAGGCCTAATTTCACTTGTGTGTGTTGTCGACGGACTTATTTTAAGAATCAGACTAAGTTAGTGGATATATATGCAAAAAGTGATATGGAAAACAATAGTGAATGGAAGGATTTTGCCACATACTTGATGGTAGAAAATTGTTTTGATTTGGGAGCGGACCAACGTATGTGTACTTATTGTTTTAACAAATTAAACCAAAACCAGATGCCTGCTAGAGCGGTTCATAATAATCTGGAATTAGATGACATTCCTTCTGAATTGAAGGATTTAAATACTTATGAATCTATTTTGATTCAAAGTGTCCATCCCTTCCAGGCTATTGTACGAATGGAGCCAAAGACAGGGAAGTTGCCTCCATCAGATTTACAGAGAGGATTAAAGGGAAGGGTTGTTTATTTGCCTTTGGATTTGAAGAAAAACATTAATACAATAGGAGTAGAGAAAGTGGAAGAGGAACCTCTGGTTATCATAGTCAATGGTGTTCCGACAAAGAGTAAGAAAATCTAGCAAGATTTAGTGGATGTTAGGAAAGTCAAAAAGGCAACATTGTATTTGATAAAAAACAATAAGTACTACAAGAATGTATGTGTTGCAGAAAAGGAAGTAAGTGATGAAGAGGACAGCGAATTGTCTCCTGGACAAACTGAGAAAGTAGAAGCCTCTAAAAAGGAAGAAATATATGAACATTATAGTGTTCATCCTTTGCATTCCAAGGAAGTCATGGGGAATGCTATTGAGTTGTTTCAAATGAAACAAGCCAAAGGGAGTCCCATTAGTGTTTGGGAGGAAAGTTTGGAAGCTTGATGTTTTCCACAGTTATTTCCTACAGGTCGAGGAGGACGATATGATGAGCGACCTGTTCAAGTTCCTGCTTCAGAATACCGGACTTTAAGATTGTATACAGAAGATGCTAGGTTTCGACAATGCATTCCCTATTTGTTTCATCTCCTGTTTGAAAGCGATCTGTCTGGACTGTCATATGCAGTGAACCACATCTTGAAAAGTGGTATACAGATGCGAAACATCTCGGCAAGGGACTTTATGGATAAAGTCAATGTCCAAGACAGTATTTTGGATTCTCACATAATTAATCCTATGGCGAGTCAGCGTGGTACTAATGAGTACTGGTACTGTCGTCATGGTGATTTAAAATGTATGCTGAGGAACTTAGGAACTCCGACATGGTTCCTCACTCTCAGCTGTGCCGAGTATAGCTGGGAAGACTTACTAGAATTTCTACGAGAGGCAAATGGAAACATTGAAAATATTGAATTCAAGACACCCGGAGAACTGTGCTCTTTAGATCCAGTGAATGTATGCAGGTACTTCAATCATAGATTTGAAGCTATGATGTCTTTCATCATGAATAAGAAGAATCCACCTCTTGGAGAGGTGTTGGATTTTTTTTTGAGAAAGGAGTACCAAGCAAGAGGTGCTCCTCATATACATATGCTGCTATGGATCAAGGATGCACCTGAATTTGGAACAGATCCGAATGACTTAGTGATGAGTTTCATAGAACAGTATTCTACGTGTGCTGTTCCAAACGCAAAGGAGAAGAAAAGCCTAAGAGGACAATTTCTACGTTTCCAAAGCCATCGTTGTGGAAAGTACTGTCGTCGTAAATTCAGAAACAAGGACAAGTTCTACACCAAATGTCGTTTCAACTTTCCACGACCGGTGATTTCTAAAGGAAAAGTAAACAGTTTGATGTCTTCACTGCGACATAATGTGACGAGGAAATCACCCAAAAACACATACAATTTGAAAAGAAACGAAGAGTCCAAGTACATCAACGACTACAACCCTGTGATTTTGTCCATGTGGAATGCTAACATGGATATACAGTTTGTGGCTGACAACTGTATGGCTGTGGCTCGGTATGTGACATCTTACATCACCAAAAAAGAAAAGACAGAATTGAAGGATATGTGGGAGGATATTTCCCATGAAAAGAGCCTCAGCAAGACGTTGTACAGTTTCAGTTTGAAGATGTCGTCGCATCGAGAAATCGGAGCTTACGAATGTTCTGACCGCTTGTCTTCAGCAAGTCTCTATGCCAAATCCAGGAGTATCGTTTGGGCGAGTCTTGGTCTTGCTGCAACGCGAAATCGAGTTCTAAAACCTGTCCGGGAAATTGAGTATTTGGCGGAAAAGGAGCCAAACAGTACCGACATTTTGAAGACCAACATGTTGGATACATATTATCAGAATCGAAGCAGTCACCTGGAGAATGCTTGTCTGTATGATGTTCTTCAAAATCACGTTTTCAAAAGGAACATCAAAGAAGATATCGATAAAGGAGTGTATGCTGTAATTGGAAGTGAAGGATGTCTGGTCAAGCAAAAAAAAATGTCAATTGATAAATCATCGAAAATTGGATTGTGAATTTCCGAAAGAAAAGAGTTTTTCTATTTAGCTCTTTTGCAACTTTTCAAGCCTTGGCGTGCAGAAGAGGAACTGCTTGGGGATTTTCTCTGTTACGAAGACTCCTTCAATGCAGCCAAGGAGTCCATAGAATGTCCTGTTTTTCCCAAATATCACAAATGTTGAATGCAGAAATTGAGCAGGAAGCAACAATTGCAGCCGAGATTGCTAGAGACAGTTCTCAGGACAGTCAGAGTTCTGTTTCATTGAGTCAGGATCCACTAGGAGAACCAGTTATCGAAAATGAAGCTGCCACTGCCATGATTGAAGTGGAAAGAGCCATGGCACATGCTCAGAAGGATGCAGTTAACTTAGAAGAATTGGAAAGACAACTCAACGTTGAGCAGAGGAAAACATATGACGAAGTTACCAGCCAAATTGATCATGGATTAAGTCATGAGAAGGAAGAGTGCTCATGTACGTCGTTGAAGCCTGTCCGACTGTACGTGAGTGGAGAAGCAGGACCTGGAAAAAGTTTCCTCATTAAAGCAATTTCATGTTATCTGCAGAAAAGGACTGAATCATCGCTGTCTTGCGTTGTGACCGCTCCAACTGGACTGGCAGCTCATAACATTAAAGGGATTACTTTGCATCGGTTACTGATGCTGCCAGTGGAGCATGATAACAAATTACAATACCACAAGTTATCTGGAGATGCTTGTTGTGAAGTATCTAGAGTCCTGAAGAAGATGAAACTTCTTATCATTGACGAAGTAAGCATGGTTTCAAATGTCATGCTTGCTTTTGTGCATTTGAGAATGCAGGAAGTTCTTAAAACAGAGTATGATGTGTTATTCGGTGGCAAACACATCATTGTTTTTGGTGATCTTCTGCAGCTGACACCAGTGAAAGGACAACCAGTGTTTAAACTGCTTACACATGAAGATACCAAGAAGTGCCTAGGGAGCATTGGCAACGTTAACATATGGTTAAACTTCAGTTATGCTGAGCTGCATGAAAATATGCGTCAGGCGAAGGACGAAGATTACAAGAATATTCTGCAAGATGTTAGAATCGGGAAAGTGACTGAGCGTGGTAAAGAAGCTTTACATGCACGCTTACTGTCAAATTTATATCCAGAAAAAGACGTTTTGCCAGAGGATATTTTTCAGAAAATTACTGAGAAGAAATCTGGAATATGTTTGATGCCAACTCTTGCAGAATGTTCCATCTTCAACAACAAAATGTTGAATTTAGAAAAACAAGACATTGTAAAACTTGAAGCTATTGACAAAATAGAGCATATGGGAGCAACAATTATTTTGTCAGAGAATTTGAAATCTAAATTGGATTCATTAGAGAAGACTATATCTAAAACTGCTGGTTTTGAAAAGACTTTGAATGTATGCTTAAATTGCCGAATCATTTTGAGAAGGAATTTACATGTTGAAAGAGGTCTGGTAAATGGATCAATGGGTAATGTTGTTGATTTTGAGAAATACAGAAGTAGAGATGGAATTGAATTTTTAAAAATTAAATTTGATGGCATTGAGGAAGTACAGCTAATTGGTCGTTGCTCTGCTAGGTTTTTGCTTGTTAAAGACTTATATGTTCGCCGTAAGCAGTTTCCTGTTTGCTTGGCATATGCGGTGACAATCCATAAATCGCAAGGTTTAAGTGTAGACACTGCTTTGGTGAATATTGGCAGTTCTGTGTTCAAGGAGGGTATGGCTTATGTAGCATTATCACTAGTCAGAACTTTATCGGGATTGTACTTGATTGACTGTGATGTCACAAACATTTGTGCTGATCTAGATTGTGTTAAGGAATACAATAGGTTAAGAAGAGAGTATGCGCCACATTTGCCTCAATATCCTTTGTTTGAGAAACGTGTGGTAGGCTGGAAACGAAGAAATATCAGTAATAGTAGGGAGGTTGATGCAAAAATACCAAAAGTCGATGAACCCAAAAGTGGAAGCAGCAATAAAATGAATTCTGTTGAAAATGTTGTTGGTTTTAAATTTGAAAATAGTTCTGGTGTCAACTGCTATGCTAATGTAGTTGTTAATGTTCTCTTTTCACTAGAGACTTTCTTTTTTTTTTTTTAAATGTTTTTATTGATTTTTACATATTTATCCCCCCCCCCCGGACAGGCAGACTTTCTGTTCATTAACATCATGAACTTTTCGTTGTGTTTGACATAAATAAATATACATTATAGAGAATTTACAAAATAAAATATATTCCCAGCATCACGAAAAAACCAATTAAAACAGTAGCATGAATACATTACAGTATCGATAATAAATCAGTTTTGTAGAGCTCGCCAGTGTGTGAGAGGAGTCCAGATTTTCATACCCCTTTCACGTCGCCGTCTGCCTTTACGCTTATAAATAGCTGTCTCGATATTATGCACAGCTAAGAGCCTAGCTAGCCACTGTTGGAAAGTAGGTGGTAGCGGGTCTAGCCAAGCCGAGGCTAGGCATAGCCGCCAAACAGCCATAGCAACAAATATAAAATCGTGGCCGCTCTCAAGATTATCTGGATCCTCCACCCCAAGTACCATTACCTCTGGTGACAAGGCAACCTTTCTGTGAAGAACTGAAGTTAGAAACCTCTCTATACTTTGTATCAAAGGTATTAACACCGGGCAAGAGGCAAAGATATGGATGGAATCTGCCTTAAATAGATTGCATCTCGGGCAGCAAGTCCCATTACTGGTTCCCCATTTTGCAATTTTATCGGGTGTATAGTAAAGAAAAAAACAGGTTTTATAAAATTGTGCCTGGAGTCTAGTCGAAATAAGAATAGTTTGAGCTAGCTGATAGGAGTACAAAAATCCTTCTTTAGAAATCTCGAGTTTGCCTTGCCACCTCATTGCCGTTTTATCTAGATCATCCGGGAACCTGTCCAGCAATGACACATACACTCCACGTATTGACTGTTTCCTTGAATGTATAATTGTCTCCACTACAGTAGATTGTTCCCAGAGTGTCCTTGCTCCAGATTTGTGAGTTAGGAAGTCCCTAATTTGGAGATATTTAAAAAATCCCGCCAGTCTAAACCAAATTCTCCCTTCAGAACTTCAAACGATTTAATCCCCTGATTGGTATAAAAATCCCCAAGTTGTGTAATTCCTAAATTATACCATTTATTAATGCAATTATCTTTAAAGATTATTGGTGGAAGAGTTGGGTTGTTTAGTACCGGAGTGTAATATGAGAATCGTCCTATGCCTAGTACTTTTTTTACCGCCTTCCATACCTTAAAACAGCTATAGAGAGTCTTGAATTTGACCTTTTTGTGGTAATTGTCATGTATGTGTCTCCAAAAGTAGCCATAGCAGGAATTCCCCACCAATAGCTGAAAGATTGAAGCGGTATGTAGCTCTGTGTTGTTCCCCCCTTGCAATAATTCCTTACTGTAAAGTAATACACATGACCAGTAATATCTCCTTAAATTGGGAAGTGCTAACCCACCTCTGTCCTTAGGAAGGGTAAGATATTTATATGCTCGACGGGGTTGAGCGTATGACCATATAAATCTAGAAAAGGTACGTTCCATTGTTGTAAACCACTGATTAGAGAACTCTAGGCAAATTGCCCTGAATAAGTATAATATTTTAGGAAAGTACACCATTTTAATTGCATTTGCTCTTCCAATGATGGACAGGTGAAGATTGTCTAACCGTCGTAGATCCTTTTGTATCGTGTTCAGCATTGGCTTAAGATTTATGTCCACTACTTCCTCTAGCTTTGAAGAGATTGTGACACCCAGGTATGTCGCTCCCTTCACCACCCTAGGGTCATCCATCCCAATTTTTTGATTTAAAACAATTTGTGTCTTTCCTTGATTTAGCGCGTAGCCAGAGACAAGACCAAATTTCCTAGCCTCGGCTTCAATGATCAACATTGCTACTATGGGGTCAGCGGTAACTATAGCAATATCATCGGCGTATGCTAATGTTTTTGTTGTATACCCCTGTGATATAATGGGGGTTATATGATTATTTTTCTCCAAATAACGAATAAAGGAATCTATATATATTGCAAAGAGCAATGGCGAGCAAGGGCACCCCTGACGTGTTCCCCTGGAGATGGCGATTTCCTTAGTAAGACTTCCATTGATAGATACGACAGCCCTAGGATTATTATACATTTTTTGTATCGCCTGAATAAACTTGTTTCGAAATCCCATCATCGCCATTGCTTTCCAGAGAAACTGCCAGGAGACCCTATCAAAGGCCTTCTCTGCATCCAAAAGGATCAGGGCCATAGGGTCTCCTATAGTTTCTGTTCCATCAAAAAGTGTTATTACCCTCTGGATATGATTGATCGTTGACCTTCCAGGGACAAAACCGTGCTGGCTTTTGACGATTACATTGTGTATTATAGGGGCAATTCGATTTGCCAAGATTTTGGAATATATTTTAGAATCAGCATTTATAAGGGTTATGGGGCGATATGATCCTAAATGTTCTGGGGGTTTCCCCTTTTTAGCGAAAATCACAATTTTGGCGTTGGACCAGGAGCTGGGAGGTTCCCCCCCGGAGAAAATATGGATAATCAAGTCTCTAAATATGTGTTTGATTTCGTCTATAAATGTGCTATAGAACTCCGAGGGGATACTGTCCAGACCTGTTGCCTTTCCTTTAGGGAGGCTATTAACTGCGGTCAATACCTCTTCTATATTCGGAGTTTCCTCTAGAGCCAGCTGAGTATTTACCTCAAGCTTTACGATATCACAATTCTCTAAGTACCTTTCTATTTCTGTAATATCTTCATTGCCCTTATCCATATATAGTTCTTTATAAAACCTCCAAAATGCTTGCTTAATCAGCTCTGAGTCTTTTAACTGGCCTTCCACTGGGTCTATAATTTCCCTTATTAGATTAGCATTGACCTGTTGTCGCAATCGCACCGCCAATTGATGACCCACTTGCTCATTGACTTCATATATTAATTCTTTTCGTGCCGTGGCTTTCCGGATTGCCTTATCTGAAAAGATATTGGTAATTGCTGCCTTGGCAACTGCTACTTGGGCTAAGGTGCTAGAGATGTCCCCAGTTGAGTCTCTATTGCTGGTGACACTGATGAGCCCTACTTCAGCTAGCATAAGCTCATCCTGCAGCCTCTGCATCTCCTCTTTCTCTCGCCTGTTTGCTCTGAGGGAATATGACATAGTCTCACCCCGGACCCCTGCTTTCAATGTGTCCCAAACAACCTCTATTGACGTACTATTAATGTTTTCTGCTAGGAACTTGGGTATCCAGTCTTTCATGTGAATACAATACTGAAGGTCGTTCAGTAGTGCTTTTTCAAATGACCACAGAGTAGGCTCTGATTTAGCTAGCCTAATAGTCAGTGTACAGAGAAGGGGGTTATGGTCAGATAGTACCCGGGGCAATTTAACAATTTGGGAATTCCTGAGTAGTGAATTTGAGAGTAAAATATAGTCAATTCTGGTGTGCGTGTGGTGTGGATTTGAATAAAAGGTATATCCAAGGTCCCCGGTGTTAGTATTTGACGTCTGCCAGCTATCTACAAGTCCATGCACAAGACACAAATCCTTAAGGGAGCGAAATACTTTAGGTTTGTGTCCTTTATAGACCCATTCATCGTTTAAAGACCAGTTAGCCGGGAGGTTAATATTAAAATCCCCACAGACCAACACTGGAAGAGGCCAGTGTGAAAGTTCATTAGAGACCTCATCGAAAACCCTGGGGTCATCTGTATTGCTCCCATAAATAGCACAAATTGTGATTTTTGCCCTGTTTGATAGCTGCATTCAGTAATAGCCCAGCGGCCAAACTTATCAGCTTTAGATTTGTTAAACACCAATCCACTCCCTTTAGCCAGAATGGCAACCCCCCGAATTTTAGCACCTTGTGAGGTAGCACACACCAGTTTATACCCTAGTGTATTTAACAACTGGCTCTGGGACCCTTCAATATGCGTCTCCTGCATACATACAACGTTGGCTCCCCAATTTTGTAGACCAATTGCCACCATTTGCCTTTTCTTAAGATCGTTCAGACCACAAATATTCAGAGATAATATTTTTATCCCAGCCATGTTCCTAATAAAAGAGTGCCATATTTTATATCACAGACAATCTGGTTTCCTGTGATCCCTATAGGTATTTCCATAGTTCTTATTGACATAGATTTACTTCCCTGTATGTCTAACCTGTCCGGCCTCCCCCCCTCCCCTTTCCCCCCCCCACCCACCACCACCTTTGAAGGTTACCTGGGCCTGTCTGGACCAGGGGTGCGACATCCGCGCAAGCAGGCTCTGCGAACTAGGCTAGTTTGTTAGTATAAGTTTTATGCTTATTTTTTAAAGTTGACCCTAAGCCTAAATTTTTAAATAATTTTTCAGACTTAATTTCCCCAAATCGTTCAGCCATTCCACTAACAGTCCACGCTTTCCCAATATATACCTTCTACTTGATATACATTGCAATAGTTCCTTCATCTTATATATTCCTTTTACAACAAGTCTTTAAGTCTACAAGTCTATAAATCTGATTTAGATTATTTCCCTGGATTTCGAGAGGTTATCTCTGAAATTTCTCGAAGATAGTCCTCCGCCTGTATTTCGCTGTTGAAGCTTCTTGTTGTACCTTTAAATATAATTTTCAGGCGTGCCGGATTTTGCAAGAATACTTTTGCTCCAACTTTTTCAAAGGGTCCAAATAGCTGACGCATTTTCCATCTTCGCTCCACGGTGGCGTGAGCGAAGTCCGGTCTAACAAAAAATTTGAACCCCTTATGCTCTCTTTGGGTGGTAGGTCTTGCAAGGTCGTAGATTTTTTCACGGAGGAGAAAATTCCCAAAGCAGACCAGCATTGCCCTGGGATATTGATTTTGCTTGTTAGAGTTTTTAGATAGCATTAGAGGAAAACGATGGGCCCGCTGGACTTCCCTTTCCATATCCCAGGCTTCCAATTCCGGAAACGATGTTTTGAGTATGTTAACCATTGCCCCTCTAGCATCGCTTCCCTCAAAATTCTCCGGAATTCCGAGAAACCTTAGATTATTCCTTCTGGATCTGTTTTCATGATCTTCCACTTTGTCCATAAGATCCCTTATTGTTCCATCTTGT
The DNA here is from genome assembly GCF_964263255.1 of Lissotriton vulgaris. Classification (NCBI taxonomy): domain Eukaryota; kingdom Metazoa; phylum Chordata; class Amphibia; order Caudata; family Salamandridae; genus Lissotriton; species Lissotriton vulgaris. Next base: position 29,086 of record NW_028247518.1, on the reverse strand, counting down.
TCTGTTTCCCTTTTTTGAAGCGTTGCAACATCGGTTTCAAGATTCTCAGTACGGGTTTCCATCATGACCATTCTTTCAGAGATCTCGGAGCAAATACTGCCCACTTTCCTCACTGCTCCTTGTAATTTTTCAATGGCCATGCGGTTCTTTTGACTGTCTTCTTTCACATCCTCATGGAAGTTTTTTATTGAGCTGAGCACCTGGCTCAACGAGGGCTCCGTAGTTTTTTGGTGTCTATCTTTTTTTTCATGTACCCTCAGGGTTTGGCATGGTGTTTCCCCTGTTGATTTAGTTTCTGGGCTTCTTCGGGGGGGATTAGGTCTACTTTTGACATAGTCTGTGTTATTACCAGGGTCTGTGGTTTCCTCATTCAACACGTTTCGTTCTCTTTTGTGTTTTGACCTTTTTTTCCCCCCCACTCCTTTTTTTTCCTGGTGTTGATTTCGATAGATAATCTTGAATCATTGGAGCCAGAGAGCTCCAGAGATACGGCGCCCCTTCGAGCGCTTGGACTTGATTCTCTTGAATTGCTCAGTTGGCTTAGGTCACTAGAGATAGACAATCCTGTTTCGTATACCTCGGATTCTGAATCTTCATCCGAGAGAGAGTAGTTAGCTGAATGTACTTCCTTCCCCACTGGAAGATCTTGCAAATTAGGAGCGTTGACAAAAGGGTTCTGAGAAGAAATCTGGAATATGTTTGATGCCAACTCTTGCAGAATGTTCCATCTTCAACAACAAAATGTTGAATTTAGAAAAACAAGACATTGTAAAACTTGAAGCTATTGACAAAATAGAGCATATGGGAGCAACAATTATTATGTCAGAGAATTTGAAATCTAAATTGGATTCATTAGAGAAGACTATATCTAAAACTGCTGGTTTTGAAAAGACTTTGAATGTATGCTTAAATTGCCGAATCATTTTGAGAAGGAATTTACATGTTGAAAGAGGTCTGGTAAATGGATCAATGGGTAATGTTGTTGATTTTGAGAAATACAGAAGTAGAGATGGAATTGAATTTTTAAAAATTAAATTTGATGGCATTGAGGAAGTACAGCTAATTGGTCGTTGCTCTGCTAGGTTTTTGCTTGTTAAAGACTTATATGTTCGCCGTAAGCAGTTTCCTGTTTGCTTGGCATATGCGGTGACAATCCATAAATCGCAAGGTTTAAGTGTAGACACTGCTTTGGTGAATATTGGCAGTTCTGTGTTCAAGGAGGGTATGGCTTATGTAGCATTATCACTAGTCAGAACTTTATCGGGATTGTACTTGATTGACTGTGATGTCACAAACATTTGTGCTGATCTAGATTGTGTTAAGGAATACAATAGGTTAAGAAGAGAGTATGCGCCACATTTGCCTCAATATCCTTTGTTTGAGAAACGTGTGGTAGGCTGGAAACGAAGAAATATCAGTAATAGTAGGGAGGTTGATGCAAAAATACCAAAAGTCGATGAACCCAAAAGTGGAAGCAGCAATAAAATGAATTCTGTTGAAAATGTTGTTGGTTTTAAATTTGAAAATAGTTCTGGTGTCAACTGCTATGCTAATGTAGTTGTTAATGTTCTCTTTTCACTAGAGACTTTCAAAGAACAGATTGTGATCAATTCGGAACAGAGTTTATGCTGTTTGTTGAATTCTGTGTTAGAGAAATGTAGTGCTGATAAAACGAGAGTAGAAAGTGTGTCTGAAATTCGTTTTCTGTTAGACGAATGTTCAGGTCAAACAGAATTCTCTGAAAATATTCAGCAGGATTGTCAGGAGTTTTTAATGTATATGCTTGATGTATTGCAAGATGAAGGTGTAGATGTAGATTATCTATTTGGCCTTTCTTATCAATGGCAACATGACTGCGAGAACTGTAGGCTATCTAGTACTAATAGTGTAGACTCAGAAAGATTTATATATTTAACTTTGCCTGACAGTAAATCAGTATCCTTTAATAAGCTAGTAAAGGCAGCCGATCAAAATATGGAGTGCAGCCAATGTAAGTCTGGAATGCTGTCCACGTTAATTTTACGAAGTTATGGCCAGTATGTCATTTTAATGTTCCAATGATGTAGGCCTGATGGAACTAAATTGACAACTTTAATTAATAATTTTGTGGCTTCGCAGTTGTCAATATCAGGAAGGACTTTTAAAACTACTGCAATTATATATCATAATGGTCCTTCAACTAATTCAGGACATTATACAGCCTATTTGAAATCTGGAAACGGCTGGTCATTCTGCAATGATTCTGTTTTAACTTTCCAAAAAAGATTGCCTTTCCACCTTCAAAATTCTTACCTGGTGTTCTTACAACCAACATTTTAGGAAAAAAAGCTTGGGATTTGTTCAGAGGAATTTCAAGATGTTCTAATGGCTCCTACTCTATATGGCCTTGTGGATAATTGTAGTACAGAGCGAAAACTGTTTGTTTTTATAAGCAAAGTCAAGCAACAGATCAAAACAAGGAGTAGAGGAAATGTAAGTCTGCAATGCTGTCCACATTATTTATGGAAACTTATGGATGAAATGTCATTTTACAATTTCAACTACATAAACTGGAAGAAAATAAGTTATCCAGTTTACTTAAAAATGTTTTGGCTACATAATCATCGATTTCAGGAAGAACATTTGCAACTGCAGCTATTATATAATATACTGGTCCTTAGACAACATCTGGATATTACACAGCTTATTTAAAATGTATAAAATGGCTAGTCTTTCAGCAAACATTATTAATTGACTATGAAGCAATGTTGCCTTTTGACTTGTTTTTTGAAGTCAGAATTTAGGGTAGGTAATTGGACTATAATGATTCTAGGTGTTGCTGTAACTTAGTCTGCTGTTTCAAATTGCTTTGTATGTCTCAGTTTTCTTAAAACAATTGAGTTTATCTTTCAGAAAGTGGCGGGCAGAAAATAGTAACAGCACAACAGAGTATAAGCTGTTCAAAGGATATCCTTTGACGTCATAGAAAGTAAGTTACTTTGGAGGAGTTCTTATTTCTGCTTAGTTATATTATTTGGGTTTTTTAAACACAATCATTTTGATTGTGTTTTTTTTTCCCCGCTGTTATATGATGAATACCTTCAACTCACTGTTTTCAGTGAAATTTGATATTTTCTGATAACAGCAAAAATAAACCATTAAATATGTTTAATTAATTTTCTACTTTGAATTGTGATTTCTAATATATATATGGATTGGTGTGGCTCACTGGTTAGAGGTGGCAGACCCGGAAGCAGAGGTCAACCCGGGACCAGGGTTCGATTCCTGACGTGGCAGGGTCTTGGGCCATGGTCAGCGGTCTCGATAATTCTCGCCTCGGTGCCTACTCCAACCATGGGTCCCACTCAGCAACTCTGGGCAATAGCTTGCTTAATCTCTACTAACGGCTCCATCAGCGCCGGGGATGCCTGGCTTCACCTTGGGGATGTCCAGGAGGGATCATCTCTCAGGGAAAGCCAGGATGGGTTCCCCAGCGGTATACAGCGCTGGGACGCCTCTTTGCTGGGGCAGCTGTGCGCTTTACAAGTATACCACATTTAACATTTAACATACATTTTGTCTCATGCTCTCACTTTTTTTACCACCTTCTATTAATTTAAATTTTTTTGTTCTTTCTTACACATATTAAAAGTATAAAAAAGATAATTTAGTACGGTAATGACAATTAAAAGGTAAGTGTTTAGTACTCTTTACGTTACATGTCTATCAGATTTAACTTTTATTAGTTCCACTGCTTCTTTTCTTTAACCCTTAGTTTCCTGTCTTTGCTACTTCCTTCATTTCTTTTTCTTTTACTTACTTATACTACTCTTTTCACTTCTTCTATCAGTCCCTCTTTCAACAGTAACTGTGTATTACTCCCTCTATTTGTCTTTCTTTTCACATTACTCTCTGTTTATTTCTTTGTCTTTTTTTAAAAAATATTTTTTTAGTTCGCTCCCGGTTCGCGTACCGGAACGCTAACCGGGGAGCGAATCAAAAGAAAAAGAGGATGCTAGAGTGCTAAACATTCTAGCAATTTTTTTTAAAAAGGGAAGGTAGTTCTGAAAAGAACTTTTTTTTATTCTTTTTGATGTTTTATATTTTTTTTGTGTTTTTTTGGAGGAAGGGGAAACAAAAATGATTCACATCAAAGGGCTCAACAGGAGCAACAAAAAAAAAATTACTTTCTTGGACGGTTTGGACATTGATGATTTTCAAATGATGTATTTATTAAAGTAATACTCATCTCTCCGCATGAAATTAATTTTCCACATGCTAGACATGTAAATCTCATCTGCCCAAAGTTCTTTTGGAGATTTGGGACCGTTTCTCTTGCCGCTGACTCACTTATTGCTAAGTCATTGGTGGATATTTTAGCCGGTCGGGGGTTATCCATCAGATATCGAAGTTGTGCTTTAGAATAATTAAGAGGGTGCCACCTCTCCATGTGCCGATGCATGGTATGATTACCATAGCTATATTTTTTTTCGGTCCCTCTCGAGAGTTTTTTTTTGCAGATGAGGCAGGTAACGTATCTGGCATTAACTTTCTTTTCATGAGAAGGATGAGAAAAAAATTGCCAGATAAAATTCACTTTGATATGGGACGTTCTTGGCATTTCTTTTAGAAAGCCACTTGTCCCTTCCTCCTGTTCCTCGTCTTCCTCTTCTTCTTCCTGGTCGAAGATGACCTGGCTAGTCGGTCCTGTCTTCTTTGGTGGTGGTGGAGGTGGTGGAGATCCACCAGCTGCAGCTAATACAAATGCCATGTCTTAGCAAACAAAAACAGGTCTTTCTCTCATAAAAATGAAAGTCGGAGTGAGGAAAAAAGGTGGGACTTTCATCATTTGAGAAAAGAAAATATTCTAAACCAATGAAAAGTGTTTATTTTACGTCATATGCTCAAGCGTTCCATCATTAGGAAACTAAAAGTAAAATGAACCAATGAAAAGTTTTATAAACAAGTCACATGACCTGTTATGCTTACGTTACGCGCTGCGCGCCGCGCCCCGGATCGATTCCGAGCCTTTACGTTTCGCGCCTTGGTTCGCGTTCCAGAACGCTTCCGGGTGCGCTAATGCAGAACGTCTTAAGGGACATTACGTAGTAACGCGATATGTTGCGTTTACGGGACGCATCGCGATGTGCCTTTCTAATGCGGTATTTGCACTAACGGAACGTTTACCATTTCGCGGATCGGCAGCGAAACAAGAAAAAATAATTTAAACCATAATATAAATTAAATTTAAAAAATATAATACAAATATATATAAAATATATTTATGAATTAGAATAAGAACATATGTTACAGCTATAGATATTTGCTATTAAAAAACCATTGAAATTCACTGAAAAAACCATAGGTTATAGACCATATATAGTTAGGAATTAGCATTTACAAAACCTTGAAAATTCACTGAAAAAACCATAGGTTATAGACCATATATAGTTAGGGATTAGCATTTACAAAACCTTATTTTACTCGCATAAAACCATTGAAATTCGCATATATAGTTAGTTGCGCTAACTATATATCGCGCACCCGCAATCCACTGCTGATGATGTCACATATTACATCATTCATGACATGGTCAGTGACATCACTGATGACATCACTGATGACATCTCAAATGACATCACTGATGACATCACTGATGACATCTCAAATGACATCACTGATGACATCAATGATGACATCTTAAATGACATCACTGATGACATCTCATTTGACATTACTGATCACATCACTGATGACATCATTCATGTGATTATACGATGAACCTCTTTAGACTCTGATATAACCTTAGATACACTCAGTGTAAACAGACACTCACAGACTGTCACTCATCCATGGAGTTACTCACACACCTAGTCAGTCATGCAAAGAATCAATCACACCTCCATTTCCTCAACTATACAGTTATACACATCTTACTTATTCAAACATATACTAACACATATTTACTCCCTTATACAATCCCTGATACAAGTTCACAATGATCCATACAGCCACTCACACATTCACTGGCTCTTATGCATAGTTATTTATATACGTCAACTCTCACATGTACTGTGTTTTACATATGTACTTACTTTGACATGTAGCACTGAGATATCCATTCACTCACCAATACACTCATGCACACAGTCAACCGCCCATGCAGCTGTTTCCACATGCACTCTTGAACTCATACATCTAGTGAATCAACTGCTCACACATCTATGCACAGAGTCACACACATCCCAGCCACCCCCACAGTCTCCCATACAAATACTTGGGCAACCAATGAATAACCCATATAGTTACTCATATAGCTACTGATCAACACATGCAGCAGTTTACAGAACAACAGACATAATGATGCACAAATTAAGACAGTTTAGTCGCTAACCCATGCACTCAGTGAGACACATTTAATCACTCACTTATACAGTCAGTCATGCACCTACTAAATCCTTCATCAAGACACTTATACATCCACTCATTCTTCAATATGTAATACATATTTTAACTTTACAGAAACATACAGTCACTGGATGTTGTCATCAGTGATGTCATCAGTGATGTCACTGACCATGTCATGAATGATGTAATATGTGACATCATCAGCAGTGGATTGCGGGTGCGCGATATATAGTTAGCGCAACTAACTATATATGCGAATTTCAATGGTTTTATGCGAGTAAAATAAGGTTTTGTAAATGCTAATCCCTAACTATATATGGTCTATAACCTATGGTTTTTTCAGTGAATTTTCAAGGTTTTGTAAATGCTAATTCCTAACTATATATGGTCTATAACCTATGGTTTTTTCAGTGAATATATATATATATATGTATATATATATATATATATATGAAAATCCACAAATTCTGCCCATAAGCAAAGTCGCGCACTCAAGGAGATTCAGTCATGAAGGTTTTATTCACCGGATATCGCTACGCGTTTCGACACACCAAGGTGTCTTGATCACACGATAACCTTTCCCCCGTGCTCAACATGTTAAATACACAGTGAGTGTACAAATAGTAAACATAGATGAGGTCTGCATCCCTCAATGCATACAAGTCAAAACATTGTCGGCCATATTGGAATGGAGTTACTTGCAAGTAATGATGTATGGAGTCATATTGTATAGCCATACATTCTAGGAATCGAATATCATTTTAGTGATTCATCGTTACTTCACGTAATGCATTACCGCATATGAAACTTAGATAACTTCCTAAGTGAAAAATTATTCAAACATCTGTATAAAATAAAACAACCTAACAAATAATCTTTGCCAATAATATCTTGGCAATAGGTGTAGTTGCAATGACGTCAAAAATTGAACCGGACCGGTAATAATGCTTACACAAGTCTGTCAGGGATAAAGAAATATATAAGCAGTCTAGTGCCCGGTTGGTACTCAGTTCATAGATCCCCGGTAATGAATTGAATTCAATTAACAGTGCATTAGGTCTAGTGCCTCGGCGTCAGAATTAGAGGGATGCAGTAAACTGTCGCACAACCATCTATGTGGACCAGGAATTATATTTAAATCACAAAAAAAGGAGGAAAAAAGTGCCCATAGTGAAAGTCTTATCTTTAACAAGGTGAAGTGATTTCTTCCATTCAAACTGGAGAAAGGTGGGGCCGTGGTGAGGTGATCAAAGAGAGTGCTGTTCCCCATCCTAATCTCCTGAAAGAAACATAACAGTAACATGATTAAAACGATTTAAAACATATACAAAAGTATATCTGTTACACAAAATTACTTTGCAAGATTCTCAAAAAACAACTGTACACAGTGGAGGAACATTATGGTATGACTACAGACTGCCTCCAAAATTTTAGCATTAAGCACAACCAAGGCATGCAACATTATTCATTATGGAGATGAGTTGCCAGTTCCTCATCCATAGTGTACCCCCCCGGGGATCTGGTCTCGAGCTCCATGATCCATCTTGACTCCCTCTTTCTAAGGGCCAATTCCCTGTTACCACCCGTTTTCCTATATTCACTTGTTCTACTGCGTAGCATCTTAACAAGGAATTGTTAGATTTGTGGAAATCTTGAAAATGTCTGGCTATGGGGTATTTGGAATCTTTATTAGTAATAGCTCTAAGGTGTTCTTGAACTCGTTTTTTGGCCATGCAGGTGGAACTACCGACATATTTGATGTTGCAGGGGCATTCTAAGATGTAAACGACATAGTTGGTGTTGCATGTTAGGAATTGCTTAATCTTTCTGCGTTCAGGGGTACCTGGGATTGCGATATCCTTGACCATGACACTAGCTTTACATGCCTGACAATGCCCACAGGGATAGAAACCTTTAAGTCCTTGAATATGTTGTGTTTTAGTCTCAGTGATATCACCCTTGACTAGAATATCCCTAAGGTTTCTGCCTCTTCTGTATGTGATTTGTGGTCTTTCTGTGATTTGTGGGCCTATGATATTGTCTGCTTGTAGTATTTTCCAGTTTTCGTTAATGATTTTCTGGACTTTACTGGATTGTTCGTGGAAGGTAGTGATGATCCTAGTATCAGAGGGGGCAGAGTCATTTTTGGCTTTGGGTGTCAGAGTGCTAGATCTCTCTATGTCCTTGACTTTTTTGACAGCTTTAGTAAGGACCCATTCAGGATAACCGCGTTCTCTAAATCTGGTCAGCATGGTTTCTTGTTCTTTATTGAAACTTTCTGTGCTACTGCAGTTTCTTCTTGCTCTCAAGAGCTCCCCATATGGTATGCTCCATTTCAAAGGGTCAGGATGGGCGCTGAGAGCATGGAGTAAGCTGTTCCCTGATGTATCTTTTCTATGGAGTTTAGAAGTTAGATGACCATTTCTGATTTCTATGGTGGTGTCCAGAAATTCCACACTGTTATTGCTGATATTGTAAGTAAGAGTTATGTTATAGCTGTTGGAATTCAATTTCTCAATGAATTCTACAGCTTCTGCTTCAGTGCCCTGCCAGATGATGAACAGATCATCAATATATCTGATCCAGGTTTGAACTTTGGTAAAGTCTGCCTCAAACTCCTTTTCTCCCCTTATCTCCTCCTCCCATTTACCTAGGAAAAGATTAGCAAAATTGGGGGAAAATGCTGACCCCATGGCCGCGCCTCTTATTTGCTTATAGAGGGACCCGTCAAACAAAAAAATGTTATTTTTAAGACACAATTTCATCATATTTACAAGCATGCAGGTATGATCTCTATAGCCTATTTCTCTTTGTTTCAGGAAATGGTAACAAGCCTCCATGCCCTGGACATGGTCTATTATGGTGTAAAGAGCATTTACATCCATTGTGATGAGAAATGCTCCCTCCATCCATACAATGTTTTTGATCTCATTGAGGAAATCCGTAGTATCCCTGGTATAAGCCTTTCTTTGTTCTCTGCCGAGTCAAGGGGGGAGCCGGCACTTTCCGTGCTTGTTCTTTTCCGAGACCGGTGGCGTGCGGAGAGAGTGTGCTGCCCCGGTCGAGTTGGGGTTATTAAGACGGAGTAAAAAAATCGATCCAATGATTTAAAGTCACAATTCGGACTTTGTTCTCTGCATTTCTTTTTTGGTGTACTTTCTCCCGGGATATAAGCGGCATCAGGAACTGCTCAATCAAGCGGGAGGAGATTCAGTTTAAAAACTTTTTCTAACAATACCTAGTACAAACGGCAAGCTTTTCCGTTTCAATTACCGGATATATACCACCAGTGCCTAGCGTTGGTTTAACCTTGCAAGATCAGTATACTCAACTAACAGTGGTAAAACGACTACACGATGGAAGAAGAGGGAGAAAGACGGAAAGAGGCAGTAGCCCTTTTTGCCAGAGCACCAGGCAAAGGGGGAGGAGGGGCTGCAATAATGGAAAGACCCACAAGTAATCCCCTAAACATGCAACTTAGAAAATATGAAAAACTCAAGAAACAGGAAAGCGCTAGGTGGTGGGAAGCCACTTCCCTGCAAGACTATGTGGAAAAAGAAATGGTACCACGGGGTCAAAGGATCTATATAACACCATCCCATGAATCGCCCAATACCAAAATGCTTGAGGAATGGGCACAGAACTCAGCGGCCAGCAGCAAAAATATGTTATGCATATTGATTAAATATGCATGGGAAGATCGAGAGGAAATATTGAAACAAATCAAAGAGCTAGAGGAAGAGTTCAAAAATAGCAGGGATCAAGACATAATCAATAAATTTATGGATGAACTCAAAGGCCGACTCAAAAATCATGAGGACGACATCAAATACCGCAAGCAGCGCAAATTGCATAGAGACTGTGGGGATTACGACAGTGGTAGGATCCTTACATACAGCCCAAAATATGACTATTTATACAAACAATCTACCCCACAAACGCAAGCATCTGACAACGCGGAAACCAGAGTTGATACTGCAACACCGAGCATCACAAGCGGGTCAGATACTGATGTTTCAAGAAAAACTACAAGTACCTTGTCAGAAACTGAAGTAACCAAGAGACCGGCGAGTTTTTTAGACGAGTTCAGAGTGCTCAGGACCCGGCGCAAGAAGGAAACAGAAACAACTCAACAACAAACCTTCCAGAAAAGAACGACGCGAGGAAGACCAAGGGGACGAGCAAGAGGACGGGGAGATCACGTCAGAGACGCATCAAGCTCCAGCAGAGAAGAAGGAAACAACAAAAAGCCAGTGGGAACCAAAAGAGGTGGCTACAGAAAAAGGAGATAATCATGGATGACACAATGGTAAATAAAACTATAATCAATTTATCATCGAGATCACTAACTTTAAAAGAAAAACGAACCCTATGTTTGGGATTAACATTTTGCCCCACTGAACTATTTGACTATGCCGGGACAAGAGTGGACATGTTCAAATTTGTCCGTAAGATGAAACAAAAAAAATGGCACTCCTTAAGACCAAACAGAATAGAACCAGAAATTGTGTTGGAAGAAGGTCTACCTGAGTTAACTGTGGGTGACGTGGACACACTCCAAGATGTATATTCCTTGGATGAGATGTCCAGTGATGGCCAACAGAATAGCTCAATAATAGGAGTGAGAGAGACAAGAACTGACAGGGCTGCATGTACTTCCTTTAAACCTAAGTCCATATTCTTTCCTATACTGACGCATGATGCAATAGATACTTTTCATGAAGTAGTAACCAGGGAACTAATTAAACTTAAACATAAACAAACTAAAGTAGGAGTGAGAAATTCCAATCTATCCAAAAAACAGATGGATTTTATTTTTTCACTAGCTGATGACAAAAACATCATTTTGAGGCCCTCTGATAAAGGTGGCAACATTTTCTTGTGGGGTAGAGACCTATACATTACTGAAGCTCTGAGACAATTAGAAGGGAGCGCTTTTTACAGCAAGTCTAACTCTGAAGAATATAATTCTAGTATCACTGAAACATGGGACAAATTACTGGAATGGAGAAATGAGAGACTCCTTTCATGGCAAGAATTTTGCTTCCTAAGAAAGGATTACCCCAAGATGCCCATTTTCTACCTTCTCCCGAAGGTTCATAAAGATGTCAACCAACCTCCGGGGAGGCCCATCATTTCTTCCATAGGAAGTATCAATGAGAATTTATCGGTATACATTGATCACTTCCTACGTGAATATGTATGTCTTCTCCCTTCTTATACCAGGGATACTACGGATTTCCTCAATAAGATCGAACACATTGTATGGATGGAGGGAGCATTTCTCATCACGATGGATGTAAATGCTCTTTACACCATAATGGACCATGTCCAGGGCATGGAGGCTTGTTACCATTTCCTGAAACAAAGAGAAATAGGCTATAGAGATCATACCTGCATGCTTGTAAATATGATGAAATTGTGTCTTAAAAATAACATTTTTTTGTTTGACGGGTCCCTCTATAAGCAAATAAGAGGCGCGGCCATGGGGTCAGCATTTTCCCCCAATTTTGCTAATCTTTTCCTAGGTAAATGGGAGGAGGAGATAAGGGGAGAAAAGGAGTTTGAGGCAGACTTTACCAAAGTTCAAACCTGGATCAGATATATTGATGATCTGTTCATCATCTGGCAGGGCACTGAAGCAGAAGCTGTAGAATTCATTGAGAAATTGAATTCCAACAGCTATAACATAACTCTTACTTACAATATCAGCAATAACAGTGTGGAATTTCTGGACACCACCATAGAAATCAGAAATGGTCATCTACCTTCTAAACTCCATAGAAAAGATACATCAGGGAACAGCTTACTCCATGCTCTCAGCGCCCATCCTGACCTTTTGAAGTGGAGCATACCATATGGGGAGCTCTTGAGAGCAAGAAGAAACTGCAGTAGCCCAGAAAGTTTCAATAAAGAACAAGAAACCATGCTGACCAGATTTAGAGAACGCAGTTATCCTGAATGGGTCCTTACTAAAGCTGTCAAAAAAGTCAAGGACATAGAGAGATCTAGCACTCTGACACCCAAAGCCAAAAATGACTCTGCCCCCTCTGATACTAGGATCATCACTACCTTCCACGAACAATCCAGTAAAGTCCAGAAAATCATTAACGAAAACTGGAAAATACTACAAGCAGACAATATCATAGGCCCACAAATCACAGAAAGACCACAAATCACATACAGAAGAGGCAGAAACCTTAGGGATATTCTAGTCAAGGGTGATATCACTGAGACTAAAACACAACATATTCAAGGACTTAAAGGTTTCTATCCCTGTGGGCATTGTCGGGCATGTAAAGCTAGTGTCATGGTCAAGGATATCGCAATCCCAGGTACCCCTGAACGCAGAAAGATTAAGCAATTCCTAACATGCAACACTAACTATGTCGTTTACATCTTAGAATGCCCCTGCAACATCAAATATGTCGGTAGTACCACCTGCATGGCCAAAAAACGAGTTCAAGAACACCTTAGAGCTTTACTAATAAAGATTCCAAATACCCCATAGCCAGACATTTTCAAGATTTCCACAAATCTAACAATTCCTTGTTAAGATACTACACAGTAGAACAAGTGAATATAGGAAAACGGGGTGGTAACAGGGAATTGGCCCTTAGAAAGAGGGAGTCAAGATGGATCATGGAGCTCGAGACCAGATCCCCGGGGGGGCACAATATGGATGAGGAACTGGCAACTCATCTCCATAATGAATAATGTTGCATGCCTTGGTTGTGCTTAATGCTAAAATTTTGGAGGCAGTCTGTAGTCATACCATAATGTTCCTCCACTGTGTACAGTTATTTTTTGAGAATCTTGCAAAGTAATTTTGTGTAACAGATATACTTTTGTATATGTTTTAAATCATTTTAATCATGTTACTGTTATGTTTCTTTCAGGAGATTAGGATGGGGAACAGCACTCTCTTTGATCACCTCACCACGGCCCCACCTTTCTCCAGTTTGAATGGAAGAAATCACTTCACCTTGTTAAAGATAAGACTTTCACTATGGGCACTTTTTTCCTCCTTTTTTGTGATTTAAATACAATTCCTGGTCCACATAGATGGTTGTGTGACAGTTTAATGCATCCCTCTAATTCTGACCCCGAGGCACTAGACCTAATGCACTGTTAATTGAATTCAATTCATTACCGGGGATCTATGAACTGAGTACCAACAGGGCACTAGACCGCTTATATATATTTTTTTATCACTGACAGACTTGTGTAAGCATTATTACCGGTTCGGTTCAATTTTTGACGTCATTGCAACTACACCTATTGCCAAGATATTATTGGCAAAGATTATTTGTTAGGTTGTTTTATTTTATACAGATGTTTGAATAATTTTTCACTAGGGAAGTTATCTAAGTTTCATATGTGGTAATGCAGTACGTGAAGTAACGATGAATCACGAAAATTATAGTCGATTCCTAGAATGTATGGCTATACAATATGACTCAATACATCATTACTTGCAAGTAACTCCATTTCAATATGGCCGACAATGTTTTGACTTGTATGCATTGAGGGATGCAGACCTCATCTATGTTTACTATTTGTACATTCACTGTGTATTTAACATGTTGAGCACGGGGGAAAGGTTATCGTGTGATCAAGACACCTTGGTGTGTCGAAACGCGTAGCGAAATCCTGTGAATAAAACCTTCATGACTGAATCTCCTTGAGTGCGCGACTTTGCTTATGGGCAGAATTTGTGGATTTTCATTAAACCATTCGGCTATGGGTTTGCCGAATTTTCGCGCCACCTGACGACGGGAGGAGGTACCCGGAAGGACCCAGTGTGCTTTGGAATATATATATATATATATATATATATATATATATATATATATATATATATTACCTACTGGCGGTCGCCAGTAGGTAGTTATGCTAGAGCGCGCAGTTTTCCCCAGGTCACCCGAGTTACCAATTCCTTCACACGCACTGGGCCCTTGGCGCGAAAAGAAACCTTTTATTACTTCACTAATTTGTTTGGGTGATCCGGGGTGAGGATTTCTCCTCCTGCACGCTGCTAAGAGTAATCAAGTTTAGATTTACCTCTGCTTACCATGTACCCGACTTACCACAGGCACAATTCTTCGACGGACCTGGAGCTATAAGGGAAAATAGTAGACAGGCCTAACATCAAATACACTTTATAATCAGCGAAATACTTTCCACAATTCTGTAAAATGACCACAGACACCTGATGAAGTTTAAAACTTTATATATGAATTCAAAAAGAAGATGCCAAGATAATAAGCGATACACAGAATAATATATCAAACATTAAAATCAACACCAATAGGTAACTTTGCATCAAAAATATGACCATTAGGATATATGGGAAAACTAAAGGTAGAAGTTTTAGAACAAAAACTAGTCACTGCAATTTTATACTAGAACGTAGGATTGGGGATGAGACCTAGAACATGTACTTAACCTAAGTATTTAAGCTATTCTTGCTAAGTTCACTGCAAACCACTAAAGGAAAGGGGAAAAAACGGGAACATGCTATGGTTTTATAAAATCAATGAGTTTCTAAAGGAGGGGGGGAGAGAAGGAACCAACTAAAATTCAGACACATATAATCGCAATGGCAATAAAACAATAACACAGGTAAGAATGCTTTTACCCGATCAGATAAAAGAGAGAGAGAGAGAGAGAGAGAGAGAGAGAGAGAGAGAGAGAGAGAGAGAGAGAGAGAGAGAGAGAGAGAGAGAGAGAGAGAGAGAGAGAGACGTAAACCCACAATCTATATTTACCTAGTTCAGATTGAAGACCAACCCTGGCCACGGGTCAGTTGGGAAGACGGGGACAGGGACCCTCAGAAAGGGAATGCCAGAATGCGAGCAGGTACAGCTCACGGACAGTAAGGACAGGATACCCCTCAGGTTCAGGTCAAAAGACTGGGCCTCCCAGGGTACGACCAACACCCACAGCTTCGGACAGCAACGCCTGCGTTACCCCCTTCTGCAAGTAATCCGCCAGAAACCCCGATTGGATTTTTCGAATTCCCCAGAAAAGTGCTTCGCCAGCACTTAGGATTTTCCACCCCTTAGGAGATTGTGGAAAGTATGGACAAAGTGCTCCGCAGCACTTTCAGAATGAGCACCTATTGAGATCGTAGGGTCAGTGACAGGTCTGCTACTCGGACAAGTCGGACAATTTTCCTAAGCTAAACTAGGGCAATTATACGGTTTTGGGAACCCCTAGCCCACCCCCTAATGTTGCAAGTGACAGTTTCCCACATTGTGATTGGTCAGGAGAGGTGGTGCGGTCATTACCACCTCCTAGAATTCAGTTTTCTCATGTTTAATATTCAATTTTGCATACCCGCCCCCCGAGTTCACGTTCCCATGCATGGAATACAGCAGTACAGGACAGTTCACAATAGGTAGCAACAGTATTGCTTTTTCCAAGGTAAGACTCCGTATTCCCAGCGATGTTCCCAGGCGCATTGTGCTTCAGGAGCCAGCTGGCTAGATTTAGCTTCTGCGCGGTTGGAACTTTCTCCGGTCATGTGACGGTGCCCAGCAGAGCTTCAAGTATGGCTCCGCTCATGATTGCCCCAGCCCACAAAGACGCGGTACATGAAAAGTAAGCGAAAACAAATTAAAATCATACATAAAAACGATCGCACTGTATACCAAGATAAAACTTAACCAACCCTTACTTTATAATGACTATAGCATTACGGATTAGTGCGAAAAGACAGATAGGCTAAAGCAGCTGCAGCGAGCAGAGAGCGTGGTGAGAGACAAGCGGCCATGTTTAGCATCAATGCGCATGAGCACAGAATCCCTCCAGAATGCGAGTGCGTCACATCACATGGGTATGACCGACGCATGCGCAGACTGAATTTCGGCAAAGCAGCCATTTTCAGTGCAAGCTTCGTTTTAGTACGAAAAGACAAACAAGCAAGCATCCTGGGGACACCCGCGTGTTGGGAAAACGCTTTATAAATGACGAATAACGAGGTTAATATTATTATGCAGTTTAGACAAGGGTTTTGCATACGAGCAAGGCGTTTTACGGGCAAATCCTTGCTCCATCAATCCCCTCTTTGATGATATTTACTATCATCACTACATGAAGGAAACAGATGCCAACTTTTCTCATTCATCCACATCACTCATCCGAATTTCAACAAATTTGTCGTTGAGTTTTCTTGCAGCTTCTCTATGAGAGTGGTCATTTTTCGCCTTTTTGTAAATTGCACTCTTCAACTCTTCTAATTCTAAATCGTCAATATTTCTTTTCACCCCCCTCGGATTTACTGTATATTTCTTTTTGCACTTTTGACATTTGCAACAGATAAAAATGATCAATACAACCACACCTATTATAACTATTGGCATCAGTATTTTCCACAAAATATTCCTACCTAAGTTAGTAAACCAACTACCTATAGAGGAGAGACCTCCAGTCAGTCTCGTCCAGGCACTGTCAACCTCCAATGGTTTGAGTTCCCTTTCCAAATTAGTTATGTTCTTCACATATTGTTTTAATTCGATACTTTTATCAGGAATGTAGGTGCAACAATGTTGCGCTTTCAACATTCTACAGACTCCGCCCTCTTTTGCTAATAGGGTGTCAAGGGCAAGACGATTTTGTAAAACCATTGATCTGATCGCAACCATTTCAGTATTGACCAGCAGGAAACCAGCAGCAGTGTCCGTTGATAACCGGTCCACTACTGTAGACAGTTTGCAGATTCTATGGGTGTTCAGATCTACCCCCATTCCAGGTATCAGTGCACTAAAAATATCACCTATAATTTCACCTACACTTTCGCGCCTACTACGCACTAAGCCATTAGTTTCATCATCGCTTCCAGCTGCATTATTCACATGGTATATTTTCGGGAAAACAATGCCAAAATAGCAGCTTCCATACCAGTGATCCGGCAATTTGAAATAAGCCTTGTTCCCACATATATAATATATTCCGGGAAACACAGGTTCTGACCCATTTTTGAATCCCCAGCCTCCAATTACCTTATAATTATGTTCACACTCGCTGGAACCGATGAATACATTGTTATAGTACTCTGTCTTTTCCCTATGGATACAAAGTTTCCCCTTTCTTTCAAAATCCAGCAACAAGGCAGGACTGGCTTCGCCTTCCGAGGTGTTATCCATGTGCTCAGCCCACCTAGGGATTCTATCCTTCTCGTCATTTGCCTTCTTTTGAAACTTTTCCCTCCTTCTGTCTGCCATCTTTATAAACATCTTTTCCTGCTCTTGCAGTGAACAGGTCAGATTGTCTTCTCTTGCTTGATCTAAGTCTATGTTACCTATTGTCAGGAAATATTCTCCCATATAGCGGGTCACGTCACTTGTAGTATGTACACGGTTCAAATGTCCTCTAACAGGAAGTTCAGAAAATACTACGTCATCATTTGAATAATAGTACTGCAAGGTGCTTCTATAGAACAAGCTAGCTAATATACTACAGGAGATTCCATAGGTCAAAGGTAGATGGTGGTATGTCACGCCTTCAGCCACTGATGTTGGTAGCTTCATGCAGACATAACAGTCCTCTATTTCCATAGCTTCTACATAATGCACTAACAAGTTAGCAAAAACATTTAGATGCGTCCTGTTTCTCATTTTGTGAAAATGTAGTCCATCCTCATCTGGTGCTTCTAAATTAGGTCGTGTGTGTGTCAGTCCTACTCTTTTGTCGCGTCTTTCTAGTCTTCGTGGTGTTTCTGCAGTCTGTACAACCCCTACATCTACTGCTTCGGGTTCAGTAGGGGACAAGTTTGGATTTCTATTTATCATAAAGGGTAGAAAAACGGTTAGTCCTATCCACATTACTATTAGCATAGCTACACTACACAAGCATATCTTACAACAGGTTTTGAGACACCCACACCGGGATCTCCCAGAGACACTCGGATCAGACATTTTTAGCTTACAGGTGGCTTTTGCTACCCCTCTTCGTTTCTTTGCACCAAAGGCTCACTTCAGGGCTCTCTCAAGGAGGGTCTTCGTCCGAACTCCGATCAGCAATGGACTCGTTGTCACTGTTGCCACTGTGGTTTGGCTCGTCAATTTCCTCCAACACAAAGTACGTCCACTCAGGGCTCCGATACAGTCGGTTCTGTTTCTTTATTCTGTCGCTCTTTCTCAGCGATTTGCCTTGGGCTGCACTTCTTTCACTTTGAGCCCTTTTTCGGTCTTTATCGTTTTCTTCGACTGTCTTTAGTCTGAGCCTTAGTCTCTTGACGTATCGGGGTGCACTTCTTCCTCCGTGCCTCCCGGTGGTTGAGGAGACTTCGCCTTCCTCGTGCACTCTTTTCACTTTTTGATGTGGCACTTCTGTTTCCCTGCCTGTCTGACTAGTTCCAGGTCTTTCGTCTATTTCTTCTGCCTGGTCCCTATTCTGACCCTGCTCAGATTCAAAACGCACTTTCTTCTTATTTTTGATTACTGTTGTTTCCGTTGTCTGAGCACTTTGATCTAGTTCTATCTGTTCCTGTTCATGCTCTTCGATCTCTTCGCTTTCTTCTGCATGAACGTCAGCTCTAACTTCTAACTGTCCCTTTCTCGGCTCCGGAGTTTCAGGAGGAGTCTCGAGGTCTTGATCTGACCCTACTTGGCCTATGTCCTGATCAGGTGTGTTGTGGCTTTCGTTGACCTGACCTGCTTCTTCTATCTCTGACTCACCTGGACTATCCCACTCACTGTCTAAGTAGGAATATTTCCTTGTTCGTATTGGATCATGAACTGGTTCGTCGGCGGGATACCATTCAACGTCTCGACTTGTGCTCGGCAGTTCGATGTCAGCTAGCTCCGGACTTTCTTCCTCGGAAGCCTCTTCAGCTGCGCTGCCTTCAGCTCCAGTCGCGCTTTCTCCAGATACCCGCTTTGTGTGGCTGGCGTGGATCCACTTCGGTACACCAGCACACTTCACAGCAGTGGTAGTGACGAGGATCACTTGTCGTGGCTTTCCCCACCTTGGCTTCAGGCAACTGCTCCGGGTGTGTTTCTTTAACACCACCCAGTCTCCTGGTTGCAGATTGTGTGCTGGATCCCTTGGCCACTCGTCTTCTGTCTCTCCAATCTGCTGAGAGAGAGAACGCACTTGGTCACCCAGCTGCTTGCAGTATTCTATCACCATATCATCAGAAATGCTTAGCAGTTTGTTTCCGGGTACCCATGCCTGGCGCATCACTCTTCCCATCAACACTTCATGGGGACTTAGGCCAGTCTTTCGATTCGGGATACTTCTCAAACTCATCAGCACCAGGGGTAAAGCCTCTATCCAGTTCATTTTTGTGGAATCACACATTTTTCCCAATCTGGACTTCAGGGTGCCATTTATTTGTTCCACTACCCCAGAAGCCTCTGGACGGTAGGCGCAGTGCAATCTTTGCTTCATTTTGAATGCTTTACAGAGTTCCTCTAGGACATCGTTGGCAAAATGCCCACCTTGGTCCGTTTCGATTGTCTCTGGGATCCCATACCTAGGTATCAACTCCCTGAGCAACAATTTGGCTGTGGTGATAGCGTCATTTTTCTTAGCTGGATATGCTTCCACCCACCTGGAGAATAGACATACTATGACTAAGACATATCTATATCCTTTGCATCTGGGCATGGTTATGAAGTCTGCCTGCATTCTAACGAAGGGCCCTACTGCCTTTCCAATAGTGCTCTGCTTTACTACTGTCTTCTTTCCTGCATTGAATTGCTGACACACTAGGCACCTCTGGCAAAGCCTTTCCGCCTGGTTCTTGAACTTTGAATTACAGAACACCTGTTCAAACACCCGACACATCGCATCTCTTCCCATATGTGTTGGCTCATGTATCATTCTGACCATGGGGTCGATCAAACTATCAGGCAGCACAGGCCTCCCAGCCGGATTCACCACCACACCATCTTCTCTCAACTCGCATCCATTTGCTGCCCACCTGCCCTTTTCTTGCCTGTCTGTGGCTTGTTGCAACTCTTTTAATTCGTCCCACGTTGACACATTCTCAAACAACATAAGTTGGCAGCTGGTTCCATCCCACAGGGCAATTTGTAGGGACATATGGTGTCAGGCACAAAACTGTGCAATTTGGTCAGCGTACCTATTACCGGCAGTCACATCATCATTTCCAGATCTGTGAGCCGCACACTTGACCACAGCCAATTCTTTGGGTAATTGGATAGCTTCCAGTAAGTCATGCACCACCTTCCCATTTCGGATAGGTGTGCCTGAGGAAGTCATGAATTCTCTTTGTAACCACAATTGGCCGAAGTCATGAACAACCCCGAAACAGTACTGACTGTCTGTGTAAACAGTAATTCTTTTGTTCTTTCCCCTCTTGCATGCTCGAGTTAACGCGATGAGCTCCGCCACTTGTGCAGATTTCACCTCGCGCATGTAGGATGCCTCGATGGTTCCTGTCAGTGTAACCACAGCATAGGCAGCACTTAGACTTCCACTCTCATGTCTCAAACACGAGCCATCCACGAACATTGTTTTATCCCCGTCAAGTAGCGCTATTTCACGGATGTCTGGACGGGGTTTTGTGCTATATTCAGTTAGATCGATGCAATTATGTTCCCCTTCCTCATCAGAGTCCACATCCAGAGGGACGGGTAACAGTGTCGCAGGGTTTAGGACATTGCACCGGGAAATAGTTACATTTTCAGCACCAATCAGAATTCTCTCATACTTAGTCAGCCGACTAGGTGTGAGGTACTGGGTCTTAGTTCTAGTCAGTAAGATGACAACAGAATGAGGAACATAGACAGTGACGGGATGTCCCATGACAATGTTCTCACTCTGTTCCAGACTGACGCAAGTAGCAGCAACGGCTTTTAAGCAGCCAGGCAGTCCAGCAGCCACTGGATCTAGGGTGGCCGAAAAGTAGGCTACCGGTCTTCTGACTAATCCGTGCTCCTGGGTCAGGACCGAAAGAGCACAATTCTCTCTCGTGTCACAGAACAGCTCAAAGGGCTTAGTGTACTCAGGCATACCCAATGCAGGTGCGGTACATAGACAGTTTCTCAGAGTTACCCAAGCATTCATGCTTTCACTGTCCCAGTGGACGGGGTCTTCCACTCCTTTCTTTGTCATATTTATCAGGGGTCGGGCTAGAGCTGCAAATCCTACAATCCATTGTCTGCAGTAACCCACAACTCCCAAGAACATTCTCACCTCTTTCTGGGTGGTGGGCAGTTCCATTGCTTTAATTATTTTGATCCTTTCGGTAGTGACCTTCCTGATTCCTTTTTCTATCTGGTGCCCCAGATATTTTACTGAGTTTTTACAGAATTGTAATTTGTCAGGCGACACTTTATGTCCTCCTTTTCCTAGGTGATTCAGCAAGGCAATTGTGTCAGTGACACAGTCAGACTGGGTTTTAGATGCCACTAACAGGTCATCTATGTACTGCACCAAAACAGACTCTCTTGGCAGCACTAGGGATTCAAGGCACTTTTTCAGTATCTGGTTGAAAATCGATGGACTTTCGGTGTACCCCTGGGGGACACGATTCCAGACATAGATATGGCTGTCAAATTCAAAACTGAAAAGGAATTTGCTTTCGGGATGCAATGGGATGGAAAAGAATGCGTGGCACAGATCGATGACAGTGAACCATTCTGCATTCCAGGGAATCTGGTATAGTATTACTGCAGGGTTGGGTACAATAGGACAGCAAGGCACAACAATTTGGTTTACCTTGCGCAAATCTTGCACCACCCGGTACTTCCCACTAGGCTTTTTGATCCCAATGATAGGCGAATTACAGGGGCTGCTCAACACTTCTTCTATTATTTCTGCTTCGAGCAGCCTCGTAATTTCAGTCGCTACTCCTGCCTTTACTTCTGCACTCATTTTGTACTGTCTGGTTTTCGGGTATACAGCATTAGTTTTTATTGCTATTTTAACTGGGTCCACATTTGCCATCAGGCCTACATCTTTTCCTGTGAAATCCCACACTTCTGGTACCACTCTTAGCTGGAGTTCCTCAGGTAAATCCTCAATTGTCAAAGGCTTGATATCAGCATCTTGTCTGACTAACATCAGTTTGTACAGGCCATCTTCATCGGGGGTCTGAATTTCAACGCCATTTGGTGTGCAGAAAATGGTACAACGCATCTTGCACAACAAATCACGTCCTAGTAGGTTTACAGGACTGGAATCACAGACCACAAATCTGTGCATTTCCTTGAAATTTCCTATAGAAATCTCCATTGGTTCAGTTACAGGGGTACTTATTATCTGATTCGAGACTCCCACTACTTGGATTGCTTCTCCCGAGAGGGGTAGGTTAGGAACATCCACTGTTCTTACAGTAGATCTGGTAGCACCAGTGTCCAACAGAAAGGTGACGTCTTTTCCCTCTACCTTTCCTTCAATGTATGGTCCAGTCTGGTCTACCGGTAAGGAGGCGCCAAGTACGCACTCCTCATCCTCCCCTCTCAGGCCCCGTCAATCTTGATCTTCACAAAGGAAGGTATCATTTAGCAAGTACTGTGGAATGACAGCATTTCTTTCACTCTCAACCTCCCATACTTCCGCCCTCTCATTCTGCTGACCCTGACTCTTAAAATTCTGTCTAGGAGCGCGGGGTACTGGAGGTAATTTTACCTGTTGCTGGGGTTTTCTTGTCCCCTCTTTCGGCACCTGTGGATTTAAACCATTTACAGCGGCATTACCGGCCTGTAGGTGTGGACACTCGTCTCTCCAATGCCCCATCTGGCCGCACCCATGGCACGGAAACTTTTTCATGGCCTCTTCACGACTCATTTTAGGTCTGGGCTTTCCTCCCCCCCCAGAATTGGTATTCGGAACACTATTATCAGAAGTCATTTTACTTAACTGTTTTTCTTGCTGTTCAGCTAATTTTACCTGTGCCCACATCACTTTCTCCTTGAGGGCTTTCTTTTTATTCTCAATTTCATCTTCGCAGTATTTTGCATATTTCAGGACATCATCTATGGGTTTTCCCTGCCAACTGATTTTGTTATCTCGAATCCATTGTGAGATTTCAGGCCTTAATCCTAGCACAAACCTGTAACTGAAATGCGTCATGTCTTTCATGTCTACATTGTCGATACCACTGTAAGTTTTGAATACCTGCAGTAACCTTTCATAAAATGAATGCACCGTTTCATCACGTTCTTGGGTGGTTCTATCTATACGGGTCCAATCCGTCTCCTTTGCTGGCACCTTTTTCTTAAGGTACTGTATGACCTGGTCATATTTCCTCATTACATCCGGTGAAGGGGCCCCCGTTTTCTCATCCCTGGGATATTCATCATTAGGCCAATCAATTTCTATCTTACATTCCGTCCACAGATCTACAGGGACCACAATGTCGAAAAACCCATCCAGGTCTTTCAGCAGGCATTTCTGAACTTTTATGAAACGTTCTACCTGTCTGTACCAGTCAACTGGTTTCTCACGTAATTTCGGGAAGTCGTTTGTAAATGACACAATGTCTTGTCTGGACCAAGGGACATGGACATATTTTCCTCCCGGGACCTCTCTCATGGGGCACAATTTTTCTGTTGGGGCTACTTCCTTTAATACGAATTCTGAAGTTACGGACCCAGCCCTGCTGCCTTCCTTTTTCTTTGCCCACCTTGTTCTCCATTTCCCCACTTCGCCCCATTTCTGCAGGATTTTCAACAACTCTCTTACTTGGATCTGCTTTCCCATCACATTCAGGCTTTCTAAATCCTTGTCTGAGAAGTCTACTCTGTAAGGTTTCTGAAGAATTTTGGAGCGACTAACATCAACTCCCATTTCTGTGGCTGCATCCATTATCTTTTCATGGAGCACTCTAGCACTCCGGGTAAGATTTTTACTGATGAATAGTAACTCTTCTTCATTATACGAGCTCAGGCGCTCAACTCCCACGTTCCCAGCCATCATTTCTTCTATTTCTATTCTTAATTTATATATTTCCAATGCTTTAGGTTGGGGAGCGGTCTCCTTCTCTATCTCCTTTGTCCATCTGTCTAATTCTTCAGGGGAAACTAAAGAGGCGTTCCTAATTCCAGTTGCACTTTCAATCACCACTTCCTTTTGTCTGGGCTGACTTCTTGTCCCTACTACACTGGCCCTTGACTCCCTTATGGGCAGATCCATCAAACTTCCAGATTCACACTCACTTTCCTGATCCTCATCTATGAATACTTCCTTCCTCGGGGTCTGGAAGCTAGGAGTAGGCAGTATTGGGGTGATAACAGGAGGAAGGGGACTAGTCAGGTCATTTTTATACATTGGGATAGCAGGACCAATAGTTACCGGAATGGTCAAGGAATCAGGATGGGGATGCATCTGGGCAATGGTTCTGACTAATTCCTCTCGCTGTTTAGTCAGGGCTTCTCTCTCTTTTTCCTGCAACACCCTTTCAGCAGAATTGCCATGCAATACCTGAGGTACTAGGGACGGATAAATACTCGGGGCAGTCGGGGCAACCAATCGAAGGGGACTTTCCCCGAATGGCTGATAATTCGGGACTGTGGATTTAGGTCTGCAAAACCCATCCCTTCCACTATGTTTACTGCTTGTAGCTGTCCCGTCTGTCTCACTATCCCTCCTACTTCGGGGGTAATTTGTAAAGGGATTTTGAGAATGCTACATAGGGAGGTGGATTCTTCATTAACAAGTCTTCCAGGTGTTCATCTTCTATGTCCCCCATAGGTGCTAGGTGATGGGTCTTTTCTTTACTTTTTCCTCTTTTCTCCTCTAATACCCCCATCATGGGGAACAGCCCTTCAGTTAACATAGACTGCCTCCACTGTTTCATTTTCTGCTCTTTGGTTGGCGTTGGAAGTCTGGGATACCACTTACTCACTCCCTTATCCATTCGGGGTTTATCTCTCTCTGCAGCCTCAATCTCCCATTCCTCCAAAGCTTCGTACTGGGTCAACCTAGGTCTAGGGTGTAATTCATTCATGCGGGTCCTTAAGTTAAACAGGATCCGACCATTAAATGTACCTTCAACAGGGAATGCTAGGACTCCGTCATCTACAGTATACTTTGCCCAATTTTCTAGCCAGACACAAGTGTGATACCCTTTATCAAACAACATGAAAGAGGCAGGGGTATTTGGCGGGGGAATGAGTACGCCTTCCCTCGTTCTAATGGGCTTGTCAGTTTTGAAAAAATTCTTTACTTTATCGGAGAATGACAGTTTTCTCTTTATTCCATACATCATGTGCGGTCTACCTCGTACAATCTGCTCCTTATAAAATCCTAGGTATTTGGGATTTGGGATGAAGTCTGGATACCACATACAACTCTCCAGACTCGCTTCTATCTCGGCTGGATTAATTTTGTTTACCTTTGTGCTTCCAATGCTAGCGCGACTTTTATTTCACACCACCCAATCAGGTCAGAAAATACAAATACTGTTAACCAATGGGTGCGCGGCCTTTTCGCAAGACAGAGTCTCACGCTTCGGCACTCACCCCTCCTTTACAAATTCAGCTCCACTACCCACCCGCTGTTTTGACCAATACCAGCGCGGCACGGAGTGACGTCAGAGCAGCTCTCCGACTGACTCCCTCCTTCACAAGGTAACGGAAACTTTTTACTCTCTCTAAAGTGCGAGTGCAAGTTTTAGTCAATAACACACAACGTTCGCCACTATGTCTGAGTGTTCTAAAGAGAGAAAAGACTTTTCTTTCGCTACTAGTAAACCACTTCTGTCTACTTTTCATTCACTCTGGATAGACTTCTTTGCCTGTCCCTTCACACTAGTAACATAGAACCCGTTATTCTTCTGGCTCATCCACCTTAGTCGGGGATATGTACTGAGCCAGGATTTCACCAGCGATCTATTTTACTTACCAGACAAGCCTCGGAGACCCTACTACTCCTTCCGTATGCGACCCTTACTAGGTGATATCGCAATGAAAGTTTTATAATGGACTCGTAGCTATCATTCACTCCAGAAACAAAGGTCCTAATTAGTGCTTCCAGTTACTCTTTTAACCCTGCACTAATGATTCAAACTTAGTGACTTCAACAGCTAACCGGATTCTACTCACCGTTTAGCTAAAATACTTCCCCGGGGATTCGGACTACACTGAATATTTACAAACAATTCTGGGTTAATTCAACATGCAATATTTATAGCAGCAATGCAAAATCATGTACATTTATATAAAAAAACACATTTCATAAATTTCGAAAAAATACAGTAGAAATCAGCAGCACGTTTTATTTTCACGGTTTGTTTATGACCTATCCTGTCTACTTAATCTAACTAGTCCAAACCATCCTCTGGCTGCCAGAAATTACTGCTAGAGCGCGCAGTTTTCCCCAGGTCACCCGAGTTACCAATTCCTTCACACGCACTGGGCCCTTGGCGCGAAAAGAAACCTTTTATTACTTCACTAATTTGTTTGGGTGATCCGGGGTGAGGATTTCTCCTCCTGCACGCTGCTAAGAGTAATCAAGTTTAGATTTACCTCTGCTTACCATGTACCCGACTTACCACAGGCACAATTCTTCGACGGACCTGGAGCTATAAGGGAAAATAGTAGACAGGCCTAACATCAAATACACTTTATAATCAGCGAAATACTTTCCACAATTCTGTAAAATGACCACAGACACCTGATGAAGTTTAAAACTTTATATATGAATTCAAAAAGAAGATGCCAAGATAATAAGCGATACACAGAATAATATATCAAACATTAAAATCAACACCAATAGGTAACTTTGCATCAAAAATATGACCATTAGGATATATGGGAAAACTAAAGGTAGAAGTTTTAGAACAAAAACTAGTCACTGCAATTTTATACTAGAACGTAGGATTGGGGATGAGACCTAGAACATGTACTTAACCTAAGTATTTAAGCTATTCTTGCTAAGTTCACTGCAAACCACTAAAGGAAAGGGGAAAAAACGGGAACATGCTATGGTTTTATAAAATCAATGAGTTTCTAAAGGAGGGGGGGAGAGAAGGAACCAACTAAAATTCAGACACATATAATCGCAATGGCAATAAAACAATAACACAGGTAAGAATGCTTTTACCCGATCAGATAAAAGAGAGAGAGAGAGAGAGAGAGAGAGAGAGAGAGAGAGAGAGAGAGAGAGAGAGAGAGAGACGTAAACCCACAATCTATATTTACCTAGTTCAGATTGAAGACCAACCCTGGCCACGGGTCAGTTGGGAAGACGGGGACAGGGACCCTCAGAAAGGGAATGCCAGAATGCGAGCAGGTACAGCTCACGGACAGTAAGGACAGGATACCCCTCAGGTTCAGGTCAAAAGACTGGGCCTCCCAGGGTACGACCAACACCCACAGCTTCGGACAGCAACGCCTGCGTTACCCCCTTCTGCAAGTAATCCGCCAGAAACCCCGATTGGATTTTTCGAATTCCCCAGAAAAGTGCTTCGCCAGCACTTAGGATTTTCCACCCCTTAGGAGATTGTGGAAAGTATGGACAAAGTGCTCCGCAGCACTTTCAGAATGAGCACCTATTGAGATCGTAGGGTCAGTGACAGGTCTGCTACTCGGACAAGTCGGACAATTTTCCTAAGCTAAACTAGGGCAATTATACGGTTTTGGGAACCCCTAGCCCACCCCCTAATGTTGCAAGTGACAGTTTCCCACATTGTGATTGGTCAGGAGAGGTGGTGCGGTCATTACCACCTCCTAGAATTCAGTTTTCTCATGTTTAATATTCAATTTTGCATACCCGCCCCCCGAGTTCACGTTCCCATGCATGGAATACAGCAGTACAGGACAGTTCACAATAGGTAGCAACAGTATTGCTTTTTCCAAGGTAAGACTCCGTATTCCCAGCGATGTTCCCAGGCGCATTGTGCTTCAGGAGCCAGCTGGCTAGATTTAGCTTCTGCGCGGTTGGAACTTTCTCCGGTCATGTGACGGTGCCCAGCAGAGCTTCAAGTATGGCTCCGCTCATGATTGCCCCAGCCCACAAAGACGCGGTACATGAAAAGTAAGCGAAAACAAATTAAAATCATACATAAAAACGATCGCACTGTATACCAAGATAAAACTTAACCAACCCTTACTTTATAATGACTATAGCATTACGGATTAGTGCGAAAAGACAGA
The DNA here is from genome assembly GCF_964263255.1 of Lissotriton vulgaris. Taxonomy (NCBI): domain Eukaryota; kingdom Metazoa; phylum Chordata; class Amphibia; order Caudata; family Salamandridae; genus Lissotriton; species Lissotriton vulgaris. The sequence continues at coordinate 623 of NW_028247518.1, read as the reverse complement.
TAGGCTAAAGCAGCTGCAGCGAGCAGAGAGCGTGGTGAGAGACAAGCGGCCATGTTTAGCATCAATGCGCATGAGCACAGAATCCCTCCAGAATGCGAGTGCGTCACATCACATGGGTATGACCGACGCATGCGCAGACTGAATTTCGGCAAAGCAGCCATTTTCAGTGCAAGCTTCGTTTTAGTACGAAAAGACAAACAAGCAAGCATCCTGGGGACACCCGCGTGTTGGGAAAACGCTTTATAAATGACGAATAACGAGGTTAATATTATTATGCAGTTTAGACAAGGGTTTTGCATACGAGCAAGGCGTTTTACGGGCAAATCCTTGCTCCATCAGTTATAGTTAGGATTTTTTTCAATGTTAAATCTCAAAATTCTATTTGGAATAACTTTGGCGTCGGTTGACGAATCTGCCTGAAAATTTCCTCAAAATGGCCTCGTCGAGCTCCGGTCCTTCCCTTAAAGTTTTGGGGGATAGGTCAAGCAGGGGCTGAGATAAAAGGGGGGTCCCAAAACGCGTTTTCCCCATGTTAATTTCCATAGGGCGGTCGACCTCACTTTTAGCCCGAACGGCTGAATGGATTTACATGAAATTTGGCAAAATTGTAGAAACTGGTAGCC
>NW_028247517.1:0-60000 GCF_964263255.1 Lissotriton vulgaris | reverse complement strand
CACATTTGTAGGTGGATCATCAGTGTTAGAGCTAAAATTAGCATGTTTAAAGTGATTTTCATGCTTCCAGGGGCTCGGGAAGTTAATTAAATACCATTTGGAGGCATTTAATGTTCGAGCAAAAACGGCTGATTTTCGACAAAAGAGATAACACCCCCCCATTACGTCATGCTTCAGAAATGTGGAAAATGGTCCGTTTTCAAATGTTTTATTTTTGAACGTCAGTTCACATTTGTAGGTGGATCATCAGTGTTAGAGCTAAAATTAGCATGTTTAAAGTGATTTTCATGCTTCCAGGGGCCCAAAACACAAGATTTATGGAATGGTTAAAAGTGCATGAAAATGGCCAATTTACTCACTCTGAGTTCTCAAAAAGGGTTTCTTCACCCCGGGAAGTTAATTAAATACCATTTGGAGGCATTTAATGTTCGAGCAAAAACGGCTGATTTTCGGCAAAAGAGATAACACCCCCCCATTACGTCATGCTTCAGAAATGTGGAAAATGGTCCGTTTTCAAATGTTTTATTTTTGAACGTCAGTTCACATTTGGAGGTGGATCATCAGTGTTAGAGCTAAAATTAGCATGTTTAAAGTGATTTTCATGCTTCCAGGGGCCCAAAACACAAGATTTATGGAATGGTTAAAAGTGCATGAAAATGGCCAATTTACTCACTCTGAGTTCTCAAAAAGGGTTTCTTCACCCCGTGAAGTTAATTAAATACCATTTGCAGGCATTTAATGTTCGAGCAAAAACGGCTGATTTTCGACAAAAGAGATAACACCCCCCCATTACGTCATGCTTCAGAAATGTGGAAAATGGTCCGTTTTCAAATGTTTTATTTTTGAACGTCAGTTCACATTTGTAGGTGGATCATCAGTGTTAGAGCTAAAATTAGCATGTTTAAAGTGATTTTCATGCTTCCAGGGGCTCGGGAAGTTAATTAAATACCATTTGGAGGCATTTAATGTTCGAGCAAAAACGGCTGATTTTCGACAAAAGAGATAACACCCCCCCATTACGTCATGCTTCAGAAATGTGGAAAATGGTCCGTTTTCAAATGTTTTATTTTTGAACGTCAGTTCACATTTGTAGGTGGATCATCAGTGTTAGAGCTAAAATTAGCATGTTTAAAGTGATTTTCATGCTTCCAGGGGCCCAAAACACAAGATTTATGGAATGGTTAAAAGTGCATGAAAATGGCCAATTTACTCACTCTGAGTTCTCAAAAAGGGTTTCTTCACCCCGGAAAGTTAATTAAATACCATTTGGAGGCATTTAATGTTCGAGCAAAAACGGCTGATTTTCGACAAAAGAGATAACACCCCCCCATTACGTCATGCTTCAGAAATGTGGAAAATGGTCCGTTTTCAAATGTTTTATTTTTGAACGTCAGTTCACATTTGTAGGTGGATCATCAGTGTTAGAGCTAAAATTAGCATGTTTAAAGTGATTTTCATGCTTCCAGGGGCTCGGGAAGTTAATTAAATACCATTTGGAGGCATTTAATGTTCGAGCAAAAACGGCTGATTTTCGACAAAAGAGATAACACCCCCCCATTACGTCATGCTTCAGAAATGTGGAAAATGGTCCGTTTTCAAATGTTTTATTTTTGAACGTCAGTTCACATTTGTAGGTGGATCATCAGTGTTAGAGCTAAAATTAGCATGTTTAAAGTGATTTTCATGCTTCCAGGGGCCCAAAACACAAGATTTATGGAATGGTTAAAAGTGCATGAAAATGGCCAATTTACTCACTCTGAGTTCTCAAAAAGGGTTTCTTCACCCCGGGAAGTTAATTAAATACCATTTGGAGGCATTTAATGTTCGAGCAAAAACGGCTGATTTTCGACAAAAGAGATAACACCCCCCATTACGTCATGCTTCAGAAATGTGGAAAATGGTCCGTTTTCAAATGTTTTATTTTGAACGTCAGTTCACATTTGTAGGTGGATCATCAGTGTTAGAGCTAAAATTAGCATGTTTAAAGTGATTTTCATGCTTCCAGGGGCTCGGGAAGTTAATTAAATACCATTTGGAGGCATTTAATGTTCGAGCAAAAACGGCTGATTTTCGACAAAAGAGATAACACCCCCCCATTACGTCATGGTTCAGAAATGTGGAAAATGGTCCGTTTTCAAATGTTTTATTTTTGAACGTCAGTTCACATTTGTGTAGGTGGATCATCAGTGTTAGAGCTAAAATTTGCATGTTTAAAGTGATTTTCATGCTTCCAGGGGCCCAAAACACAAGATTTATGGAATGGTTAAAAGTGCATGAAAATGGCCAATTTACTCACTCTGAGTTCTCAAAAAGGGTTTCTTCACCCCGGAAGTTAATTAAATACCATTTGGAGGCATTTAATGTTTGAGCAAAAACGGCTGATTTTCGACAAAAGAGATAACACCCCCCCATTACGTCATGCTTCAGAAATGTGGAAAATGGTCCGTTTTCAAATGTTTTATTTTTGAACGTCAGTTCACATTTGTAGGTGGATCATCAGTGTTAGAGCTAAAATAAGCATGTTTAAAGTGATTTTCATGCTTCCAGGGGCTCGGGAAATTAATTAAATACCATTTGGAGGCATTTAATGTTCGAGCTAAAACGGCTGATTTTCGACAAAAGAGATAACACCCCCCATTACGTCATGCTTCAGAAATGTGGAAAATGGTCCGTTTTCAAATGTTTTATTTTGAACGTCAGTTCACATTTGTAGGTGGATCATCAGTGTTAGAGCTAAAATTAGTATGTTTAAAAGTGATTTTCATGCTTCCAGGGCCCAAAACACAAGATTTATGGAATGGTTAAAAGTGCATGAAAATGGCCAATTTACTCACTCTGAGTTCTCAAAAGGGTTTCTTCACCCCGGGAAGTTAATTAAATACCATTTGGAGGCATTTAATGTTCGAGCAAAAACGGCTGATTTTCGACAAAAGAGATAACACCCCCCCATTACGTCATGCTTCAGAAATGTGGAAAATGGTCCGTTTTCAAATGTTTTATTTTTGAACGTCAGTTCACATTTGTAGGTGGATCATCAGTGTTAGAGCTAAAATTAGCATGTTTAAAGTGATTTTCATGCTTCCAGGGGCTTGGAAGTTAATTTAAATACCATTTGGAGGCATTTAATGTTCGAGCAAAACGGCTGATTTTCGACAAAAGAGATAACACCCCCCCATTACGTCATGCTTCAGAAATGTGGAAAATGGTCCGTTTTCAAATGTTTTATTTTTGAACGTCAGTTCACATTTGTAGGTGGATCATCAGTGTTAGAGCTAAAATTAGCATGTTTAAAGTGATTTTCATGCTTCCAGGGGCCCAAAACACAAGATTTATGGAATGGTTAAAAGTGCATGAAAATGGCCAATTTACTCACTCTGAGTTCTCAAAAAGGGTTTCTTCACCCCAGGAAGTTAATTAAATACCATTTGGAGGCATTTAATGTTCGAGCAAAAACGGCTGATTTTCGACAAAAGAGATAACACCCCCCCATTACGTCATGCTTCAGAAATGTGGAAAATGGTCCGTTTTCAAATGTTTTATTTTTGAACGTCAGTTTACATTTGTAGGTGGATCATCAGTGTTAGAGCTAGAATTAGCATGTTTAAAGTGATTTTCATGCTTCCAGGGGCTCGGGAAGTTAATTAAATACCATTTGGAGGCATTTAATGTTCGAGCAAAAACGGCTGATTTTCGACAAAAGAGATAACACCCCCCCATTACGTCATGCTTCAGAAATGTGGAAAATGGTCCGTTTTCAAATGTTTTATTTTTGAACGTCAGTTCACATTTGTAGGTGGATCATCAGTGTTAGAGCTAAAATTAGCATGTTTAAAGTGATTTTCATGCTTCCAGGGGCCCAAAACACAAGATATATGGAATGGTTAAAAGTGCATGAAAATGGCCAATTTACTCACTCTAAGTTCTCAAAAAGGGTTTCTTCACCCCGGGAAGTTAATTAAATACCATTTGGAGGCATTTAATGTTCGAGCAAAAACGGCTGATTTTCGACAAAAGAGATAACACCCCCCCATTACGTCATGCTTCAGAAATGTGGAAAATGGTCCGTTTTCAAATGTTTTATTTTTTGAACGTCAGTTCACATTTGTAGGTGGATCATCAGTGTTAGAGCTAAAATTAGCATGTTTAAAGTGATTTTCATGCTTCCAGGGGCCCAAAACACAAGATTTATGGAATGGTTAAAAGTGCATGAAAATGGCCAATTTACTCACTCTGAGTTCTCAAAAAGGGTTTCTTCACCCCAGGAAGTTAATTAAATACCATTTGGAGGCATTTAATGTTCGAGCAAAAACGGCTGATTTTCGACAAAAGAGATAACACCCCCCCATTACGTCATGCTTCAGAAATGTGGAAAATGGTCCATTTTCAAATGTTTTATTTTTGAACGTCAGTTCACATTTGTAGGTGGATCATCAGTGTTAGAGCTAAAATTAGCATGTTTAAAGTGATTTTCATGCTTCCAGGGGCTCGGGAAGTTAATTAAATACCATTTGGAGGCATTTAATGTTCGAGCAAAAACGGCTGATTTTCGACAAAAGAGATAACACCCCCCCATTACGTCATGCTTCAGAAATGTGGAAAATGGTCCGTTTTCAAATGTTTTATTTTTGAACGTCAGTTCACATTTGTAGGTGGATCATCAGTGTTAGAGCTAAAATTAGCATGTTTAAAGTGATTTTCATGCTTCCAGGGGCTCGGGAAGTTAATTAAATACCATTTGGAGGCATTTAATGTTCGAGCAAAAACGGCTGATTTCGACAAAAGAGATAACACCCCCCCATTACGTCATGCTTCAGAAATGTGGAAAATGGTCCGTTTTCAAATGTTTTATTTTTGAACGTCAGTTCACATTTGTAGGTGGATTATCAGTGTTAGAGCTAAAATTAGCATGTTTAAAGTGATTTTCATGCTTCCAGGGGCCCAAAACACAAGATTTATGGAATGGTTAAAAGTGCATGAAAATGGCCAATTTACTCACTCTGAGTTCTCAAAAAGGGTTTCTTCACCCCGGGAAGTTAATTAAATACCATTTGGAGGCATTTAATGTTCGAGCAAAAACGGCTGATTTTCGACAAAAGAGATAACACCCCCCCATTACGTCATGCTTCAGAAATGTGGAAAATGGTCCGTTTTCAAATGTTTTATTTTTGAACGTCAGTTCACATTTGTAGGTGGATCATCAGTGTTAGAGCTAAAATTAGCATGTTTAAAGTGATTTTCATGCTTCCAGGGGCTCGGGAAGTTAATTAAATACCATTTGGAGGCATTTAATGTTCGAGCAAAAACGGCTGATTTTCGACAAAAGAGATAACACCCCCCCATTACGTCATGCTTCAGAAATGTGGAAAATGGTCCGTTTTCAAATGTTTTATTTTTGAACGTCAGTTCACATTTGTAGGTGGATCATCAGTGTTAGAGCTAAAATTAGCATGTTTAAAGTGATTTTCATGCTTCCAGGGGCTCGGGAAGTTAATTAAATACCATTTGGAGGCATTTAATGTTCGAGCAAAAACGGCTGATTTTCGACAAAAGAGATAACACCCCCCCATTACGTCATGCTTCAGAAATGTGGAAAATGGTCCGTTTTCAAATGTTTTATTTTTGAACGTCAGTTCACATTTGTAGGTGGATCATCAGTGTTAGAGCTAAAATTAGCATGTTTAAAGTGATTTTCATGCTTCCAGGGGCTCGGGAAGTTAATTAAATACCATTTGGAGGCATTTAACGTTCGAGCAAAAACGTCTGATTTTCGACAAAAGAGATAACACCCCCCCATTACGTCATGCTTCAGAAATGTGGAAAATGGTCCGTTTTCAAATGTTTTATTTTTGAACGTCAGTTCACATTTGTAGGTGGATCATCAGTGTTAGAGCTAAAATTAGCATGTTTAAAGTGATTTTCATGCTTCCAGGGGCCCAAAACACAAGATTTATGGAATGGTTAAAAGTGCATGAAAATGGCCAATTTACTCACTCTGAGTTCTCAAAAAGGGTTTCTTCACCCCGGGAAGTTAATTAAATACCATTTGGAGGCATTTAATGTTCGAGCAAAAACGGCTGATTTTCGACAAAAGAGATAACACCCCCCATTACGTCATGCTTCAGAAATGTGGAAAATGGTCCGTTTTCAAATGTTTTATTTTTGAACGTCAGTTCACATTTGTAGGTGGATCATCAGTGTTAGAGCTAAAATTAGCATGTTTAAAGTGATTTTCATGCTTCCAGGGGCTCGGGAAGTTAATTAAATACCATTTGGAGGCATTTAATGTTCGAACAAAAACGGCTGATTTTCGACAAAAGAGATAACACCCCCCCATTACGTCATGCTTCAGAAATGTGGAAAATGGTCCGTTTTCAAATGTTTTATTTTTGAACGTCAGTTCACATTTGTAGGTGGATCATCAGTGTTAGAGCTAAAATTAGCATGTTTAAAGTGATTTTCATGCTTCCAGGGGCTCGGGAAGTTAATTAAATACCATTTGGAGGCATTTAATGTTCGAGCAAAAACGGCTGATTTTCGACAAAAGAGATAACACCCCCCCATTACGTCATGCTTCAGAAATGTGGAAAATGGTCCGTTTTCAAATGTTTTATTTTTGAACGTCAGTTCACATTTGTAGGTGGATCATCAGTGTTAGAGCTAAAATTAGCATGTTTAAAGTGATTTTCATGCTTCCAGGGGCTCGGGAAGTGAAATAAATACCATTTGGAGGCATTTAATGTTCGAGCAAAAACGGCTGATTTTCGACAAAAGAGATAACACCCCCCCATTACGTCATGCTTCAGAAATGTGGAAAATGGTCCGTTTTCAAATGTTTTATTTTTGAACGTCAGTTCACATTTGTAGGTGGATCATCAGTGTTAGAGCTAAAATTAGCATGTTTAAAGTGATTTTCATGCTTCCAGGGGCTCGGGAAGTGAAATAAATACCATTTGGAGGCATTTAATGTTCGAGCAAAAACGGCTGATTTTCGACAAAAGAGATAACACCCCCCCATTACGTCATGCTTCAGAAATGTGGAAAATGGTCCGTTTTCAAATGTTTTATTTTTGAACATCAGTTCACATTTGTAGGTGGATCATCAGTGTTAGAGCTAAAATTAGCATGTTTAAAGTGATTTTCATGCTTCCAGGGGCCCAAAACACAAGATTTATGGAATGGTTAAAAGTGCATGAAAATGGCCAATTTACTCACTCTGAGTTCTCAAAAAGGGTTTCTTCACCCCGGGAAGTTAATTAAATACCATTTGGAGGCATTTAATGTTCGAGCAAAAACGGCTGATTTTCGACAAAAGAGATAACACCCCCCCATTACGTCATGCTTCAGAAATGTGGAAAATGGTCCGTTTTCAAATGTTTTATTTTTGAACGTCAGTTCACATTTGTAGGTGGATCATCAGTGTTAGAGCTAAAATTATCATGTTTAAAGTGATTTTCATGCTTCCAGGGGCTCGGGAAGTTAATTAAATACCATTTGGAGGCATTTAATGTTCGAGCAAAAACGGCTGATTTTCGACAAAAGAGATAACACCCCCCCATTACGTCATGCTTCAGAAATGTGGAAAATGGTCCGTTTTCAAATGTTTTATTTTTGAACGTCAGTTCACATTTGTAGGTGGATCATCAGTGTTAGAGCTAAAATTAGCATGTTTAAAGTGATTTTCATGCTTCCAGGGGCTCGGGAAGTTAATTAAATACCATTTGGAGGCATTTAATGTTCGAGCAAAAACGGCTGATTTTCGACAAAAGAGATAACACCCCCCCATTACGTCATGCTTCAGAAATGTGGAAAATGGTCCGTTTTCAAATGTTTTATTTTTGAACGTCAGTTCACATTTGTAGGTGGATCATCAGTGTTAGAGCTAAAATTAGCATGTTTAAAGTGATTTTCATGCTTCCAGGGGCTCGGGAAGTTAATTAAATACCATTTGGAGGCATTTAACGTTCGAGCAAAAACGTCTGATTTTCGACAAAAGAGATAACACCCCCCCATTACGTCATGCTTCAGAAATGTGGAAAATGGTCCGTTTTCAAATGTTTTATTTTTGAACGTCAGTTCACATTTGTAGGTGGATCATCAGTGTTAGAGCTAAAATTAGCATGTTTAAAGTGATTTTCATGCTTCCAGGGGCCCAAAACACAAGATTTATGGAATGGTTAAAAGTGCATGAAAATGGCCAATTTACTCACTCTGAGTTCTCAAAAAGGGTTTCTTCACCCCGGGAAGTTAATTAAATACCATTTGGAGGCATTTAATGTTCGAGCAAAAACGGCTGATTTTCGACAAAAGAGATAACACCCCCCATTACGTCATGCTTCAGAAATGTGGAAAATGGTCCGTTTTCAAATGTTTTATTTTTGAACGTCAGTTCACATTTGTAGGTGGATCATCAGTGTTAGAGCTAAAATTAGCATGTTTAAAGTGATTTTCATGCTTCCAGGGGCTCGGGAAGTTAATTAAATACCATTTGGAGGCATTTAATGTTCGAACAAAAACGGCTGATTTTCGACAAAAGAGATAACACCCCCCCATTACGTCATGCTTCAGAAATGTGGAAAATGGTCCGTTTTCAAATGTTTTATTTTTGAACGTCAGTTCACATTTGTAGGTGGATCATCAGTGTTAGAGCTAAAATTAGCATGTTTAAAGTGATTTTCATGCTTCCAGGGGCTCGGGAAGTTAATTAAATACCATTTGGAGGCATTTAATGTTCGAGCAAAAACGGCTGATTTTCGACAAAAGAGATAACACCCCCCATTACGTCATGCTTCAGAAATGTGGAAAATGGTCCGTTTTCAAATGTTTTATTTTTGAACGTCAGTTCACATTTGTAGGTGGATCATCAGTGTTAGAGCTAAAATTAGCATGTTTAAAGTGATTTTCATGCTTCCAGGGGCTCGGGAAGTGAAATAAATACCATTTGGAGGCATTTAATGTTCGAGCAAAAACGGCTGATTTTCGACAAAAGAGATAACACCCCCCCATTACGTCATGCTTCAGAAATGTGGAAAATGGTCCGTTTTCAAATGTTTTATTTTTGAACGTCAGTTCACATTTGTAGGTGGATCATCAGTGTTAGAGCTAAAATTAGCATGTTTAAAGTGATTTTCATGCTTCCAGGGGCTCGGGAAGTGAAATAAATACCATTTGGAGGCATTTAATGTTCGAGCAAAAACGGCTGATTTTCGACAAAAGAGATAACACCCCCCATTACGTCATGCTTCAGAAATGTGGAAAATGGTCCGTTTTCAAATGTTTTATTTTTGAACGTCAGTTCACATTTGTAGGTGGATCATCAGTGTTAGAGCTAAAATTAGCATGTTTAAAGTGATTTTCATGCTTCCAGGGGCCCAAAACACAAGATTTATGGAATGGTTAAAAGTGCATGAAAATGGCCAATTTACTCACTCTGAGTTCTCAAAAAGGGTTTCTTCACCCCGGGAAGTTAATTAAATACCATTTGGAGGCATTTAATGTTCGAGCAAAAACGGCTGATTTTCGACAAAAGAGATAACACCCCCCCATTACGTCATGCTTCAGAAATGTGGAAAATGGTCCGTTTTCAAATGTTTTATTTTTGAACATCAGTTCACATTTGTAGGTGGATCATCAGTGTTAGAGCTAAAATTAGCATGTTTAAAGTGATTTTCATGCTTCCAGGGGCCCAAAACACAAGATTTATGGAATGGTTAAAAGTGCATGAAAATGGCCAATTTACTCACTCTGAGTTCTCAAAAAGGGTTTCTTCACCCCGGGAAGTTAATTAAATACCATTTGGAGGCATTTAATGTTCGAGCAAAAACGGCTGATTTTCGACAAAAGAGATAACACCCCCCCATTACGTCATGCTTCAGAAATGTGGAAAATGGTCCGTTTTCAAATGTTTTATTTTTGAACGTCAGTTCACATTTGTAGGTGGATCATCAGTGTTAGAGCTAAAATTATCATGTTTAAAGTGATTTTCATGCTTCCAGGGGCTCGGGAAGTTAATTAAATACCATTTGGAGGCATTTAATGTTCGAGCAAAAACGGCTGATTTTCGACAAAAGAAGATAACGCCCCCCCATTACGTCATGCTTCAGAAATGTGGAAAATGGTCCGTTTTCAAATGTTTTATTTTTGAACGTCAGTTCACATTTGTAGGTGGATCATCAGTGTTAGAGCTAAAATGAGCATGTTTAAAGTGATTTTCATGCTTCCAGGGGCCCAAAACACAAGATTAATGGAATGGTTAAAAGTGCATGAAAATGGCCAATTTACTCACTCTGAGTACTCAAAAAGGGTTTCTTCACCCCGGGAAGTTAATTAAATACCATTTGGAGGTGTCTAATGTTCGAGCAAAAACGGCTGATTTTCGACAAAAGAGATAACACCCCCCCATTACGTCATGCTTCAGAAATGTGGAAAATGGTCCGTTTTCAAATGTTTTATTTTTGAACGTCAGTTCACATTTGTAGGTGGATCATCAGTGTTAGAGCTAAAATTAGCATGTTTAAAGTGATTTTCATGCTTCCAGGGGCTCGGGAAGTGAAATAAATACCATTTGGAGGCATTTAATGTTCGAGCAAAAACGGCAGATTTTCGACAAAAGAGATAACACCCCCCCATTACGTCATGCTTCAGAAATGTGGAAAATGGTCCGTTTTCAAATGTTTTATTTTTGAACGTCAGTTCACATTTGTAGGTGGATCATCAGTGTTAGAGCTAAAATTAGCATGTTTAAAGTGATTTTCATGCTTCCAGGGGCCCAAAACACAAGATTTATGGAATGGTTAAAAGTGCATGAAAATGGCCAATTTACTCACTCTGAGTTCTCAAAAAGGGTTTCTTCACCCCGGGAAGTTAATTAAATACCATTTGGAGGCATTTAATGTTTGAGCAAAAACGGCTGATTTTCGACAAAAGAGATAACACCCCCCAATTACGTCATGCTTCAGAAATGTGGAAAATGGTCCGTTTTCAAATGTTTTATTTTTGAACGTCAGTTCACATTTGTAGGTGGATCATCAGTGTTAGAGCTAAAATTAGCATGTTTAAAGTGATTTTCATGCTTCCAGGGGCTCGGGAAGTTAATTAAATACCATTTGGAGGCATTTAATGTTCGAACAAAAACGGCTGATTTTCGACAAAAGAGATAACACCCCCCCATTACGTCATGCTTCAGAAATGTGGAAAATGGTCCGTTTTCAAAAGTTTTATTTTTGAACGTCAGTTCACATTTGTAGGTGGATCATCAGTGTTAGAGCTAAAATTAGCATGTTTAAAGTGATTTTCATGCTTCCAGGGGCCCAAAACACAAGATTTATGGAATGGTTAAAAGTGCATGAAAATGGCCAATTTACTCACTCTGAGTTCTCAAAAAGGGTTTCTTCACCCCGGGAAGTTAATTAAATACCATTTGGAGGCATTTAATGTTCGAGCAAAAACGGCTGATTTTCGACAAAAGAGATAACACCCCCCCATTACGTCATGCTTCAGAAATGTGGAAAATGGTCCGTTTTCAAATGTTTTATTTTTGAACGTCAGTTCACATTTGTAGGTGGATCATCAGTGTTAGAGCTAAAATTAGCATGTTTAAAGTGATTTTCATGCTTCCAGGGGCCCAAAACACAAGATTTATGGAATGGTTAAAAGTGCATGAAAATGGCCAATTTACTCACTCTGAGTTCTCAAAAAGGGTTTCTTCACCCCGGGAAGTTAATTAAATACCATTTGGAGGCATTTAATGTTTGAGCAAAAACGGCTGATTTTCGACAAAAGAAGATAACGCCCCCCCATTACGTCATGCTTCAGAAATGTGGAAAATGGTCCGTTTTCAAATGTTTTATTTTTGAACGTCAGTTCACATTTGTAGGTGGATCATCAGTGTTAGAGCTAAAATGAGCATGTTTAAAGTGATTTTCATGCTTCCAGGGGCCCAAAACACAAGATTAATGGAATGGTTAAAAGTGCATGAAAATGGCCAATTTACTCACTCTGAGTACTCAAAAAGGGTTTCTTCACCCCGGGAAGTTAATTAAATACCATTTGGAGGTGTCTAATGTTCGAGCAAAAACGGCTGATTTTCGACAAAAGAGATAACACCCCCCCATTACGTCATGCTTCAGAAATGTGGAAAATGGTCCGTTTTCAAATGTTTTATTTTTGAACGTCAGTTCACATTTGTAGGTGGATCATCAGTGTTAGAGCTAAAATTAGCATGTTTAAAGTGATTTTCATGCTTCCAGGGGCTCGGGAAGTGAAATAAATACCATTTGGAGGCATTTAATGTTCGAGCAAAAACGGCAGATTTTCGACAAAAGAGATAACACCCCCCCATTACGTCATGCTTCAGAAATGTGGAAAATGGTCCGTTTTCAAATGTTTTATTTTTGAACGTCAGTTCACATTTGTAGGTGGATCATCAGTGTTAGAGCTAAAATTAGCATGTTTAAAGTGATTTTCATGCTTCCAGGGGCCCAAAACACAAGATTTATGGAATGGTTAAAAGTGCATGAAAATGGCCAATTTACTCACTCTGAGTTCTCAAAAAGGGTTTCTTCACCCCGGGAAGTTAATTAAATACCATTTGGAGGTGTCTAATGTTCGAGCAAAAACGGCTGATTTTCGACAAAAGAGATAACACCCCCCCATTACGTCATGCTTCAGAAATGTGGAAAATGGTCCGTTTTCAAATGTTTTATTTTTGAACGTCAGTTCACATTTGTAGGTGGATCATCAGTGTTAGAGCTAAAATTAGCATGTTTAAAGTGATTTTCATGCTTCCAGGGGCTCGGGAAGTGAAATAAATACCATTTGGAGGCATTTAATGTTCGAGCAAAAACGGCAGATTTTCGACAAAAGAGATAACACCCCCCCATTACGTCATGCTTCAGAAATGTGGAAAATGGTCCGTTTTCAAATGTTTTATTTTTGAACGTCAGTTCACATTTGTAGGTGGATCATCAGTGTTAGAGCTAAAATTAGCATGTTTAAAGTGATTTTCATGCTTCCAGGGGCCCAAAACACAAGATTTATGGAATGGTTAAAAGTGCATGAAAATGGCCAATTTACTCACCCTGAGTTCTCAAAAAGGGTTTCTTCACCCCGGGAAGTTAATTAAATACCATTTGGAGGCATTTAATGTTTGAGCAAAAACGGCTGATTTTCGACAAAAGAGATAACACCCCCCAATTACGTCATGCTTCAGAAATGTGGAAAATGGTCCGTTTTCAAATGTTTTATTTTTGAACGTCAGTTCACATTTGTAGGTGGATCATCAGTGTTAGAGCTAAAATTAGCATGTTTAAAGTGATTTTCATGCTTCCAGGGGCTCGGGAAGTTAATTAAATACCATTTGGAGGCATTTAATGTTCGAGCAAAAACGGCTGATTTTCGACTAAAGAGATAACACCCCCCCATTACGTCATGCTTCAGAAATGTGGAAAATGGTCCGTTTTCAAATGTTTTATTTTTGAACGTCAGTTCACATTTGTAGGTGGATCATCAGTGTTAGAGCTAAAATTAGCATGTTTAAAGTGATTTTCATGCTTCCAGGGGCCCAAAACACAAGATTTATGGAATGGTTAAAAGTGCATGAAAATGGCCAATTTACTCACTCTGAGTTCTCAAAAAGGGTTTCTTCACCCCGGGAAGTTAATTAAATACCATTTGGAGGCATTTAATGTTCGAGCAAAAACGGCTGATTTTCGACAAAAGAGATAACACCCCCCCATTACGTCATGCTTCAGAAAAGTGGAAAATGGTCCGTTTTCAAATGTTTTATTTTTGAACGTCAGTTCACATTTGTAGGTGGATCATCAGTGTTAGAGCTAAAATTATCATGTTTAAAGTGATTTTCATGCTTCCAGGGGCTCGGGAAGTTAATTAAATACCATTTGGAGGCATTTAATGTTCGAGCAAAAACGGCTGATTTTCGACAAAAGAAGATAACGCCCCCCCATTACGTCATGCTTCAGAAATGTGGAAAATGGTCCGTTTTCAAATGTTTTATTTTTGAACGTCAGTTCACATTTGTAGGTGGATCATCAGTGTTAGAGCTAAAATGAGCATGTTTAAAGTGATTTTCATGCTTCCAGGGGCCCAAAACACAAGATTAATGGAATGGTTAAAAGTGCATGAAAATGGCCAATTTACTCACTCTGAGTACTCAAAAAGGGTTTCTTCACCCCGGGAAGTTAATTAAATACCATTTGGAGGTGTCTAATGTTCGAGCAAAAACGGCTGATTTTCGACAAAAGAGATAACACCCCCCCATTACGTCATGCTTCAGAAATGTGGAAAATGGTCCGTTTTCAAATGTTTTATTTTTGAACGTCAGTTCACATTTGTAGGTGGATCATCAGTGTTAGAGCTAAAATTAGCATGTTTAAAGTGATTTTCATGCTTCCAGGGGCTCGGGAAGTGAAATAAATACCATTTGGAGGCATTTAATGTTCGAGCAAAAACGGCAGATTTTCGACAAAAGAGATAACACCCCCCCATTACGTCATGCTTCAGAAATGTGGAAAATGGTCCGTTTTCAAATGTTTTATTTTTGAACGTCAGTTCACATTTGTAGGTGGATCATCAGTGTTAGAGCTAAAATTAGCATGTTTAAAGTGATTTTCATGCTTCCAGGGGCCCAAAACACAAGATTTATGGAATGGTTAAAAGTGCATGAAAATGGCCAATTTACTCACTCTGAGTTCTCAAAAAGGGTTTCTTCACCCCGGGAAGTTAATTAAATACCATTTGGAGGCATTTAATGTTTGAGCAAAAACGGCTGATTTTCGACAAAAGAGATAACACCCCCCAATTACGTCATGCTTCAGAAATGTGGAAAATGGTCCGTTTTCAAATGTTTTATTTTTGAACGTCAGTTCACATTTGTAGGTGGATCATCAGTGTTAGAGCTAAAATTAGCATGTTTAAAGTGATTTTCATGCTTCCAGGGGCTCGGGAAGTTAATTAAATACCATTTGGAGGCATTTAATGTTCGAACAAAAACGGCTGATTTTCGACAAAAGAGATAACACCCCCCCATTACGTCATGCTTCAGAAATGTGGAAAATGGTCCGTTTTCAAAAGTTTTATTTTTGAACGTCAGTTCACATTTGTAGGTGGATCATCAGTGTTAGAGCTAAAATTAGCATGTTTAAAGTGATTTTCATGCTTCCAGGGGCCCAAAACACAAGATTTATGGAATGGTTAAAAGTGCATGAAAATGGCCAATTTACTCACTCTGAGTTCTCAAAAAGGGTTTCTTCACCCCGGGAAGTTAATTAAATACCATTTGGAGGCATTTAATGTTCGAGCAAAAACGGCTGATTTTCGACAAAAGAGATAACACCCCCCCATTACGTCATGCTTCAGAAATGTGGAAAATGGTCCGTTTTCAAATGTTTTATTTTTGAACGTCAGTTCACATTTGTAGGTGGATCATCAGTGTTAGAGCTAAAATTAGCATGTTTAAAGTGATTTTCATGCTTCCAGGGGCCCAAAACACAAGATTTATGGAATGGTTAAAAGTGCATGAAAATGGCCAATTTACTCACTCTGAGTTCTCAAAAAGGGTTTCTTCACCCCGGGAAGTTAATTAAATACCATTTGGAGGCATTTAATGTTTGAGCAAAAACGGCTGATTTTCGACAAAAGAGATAACACCCCCCCATTACGTCATGCTTCAGAAATGTGGAAAATGGTCCGTTTTCAAATGTTTTATTTTTGAACGTCAGTTCACATTTGTAGGTGGATCATCAGTGTTAGAGCTAAAATTAGCATGTTTAAAGTGATTTTCATGCTTCCAGGGGCTCGGGAAGTTAATTAAATACCATTTGGAGGCATTTAATGTTCGAGCAAAAACGGCTGATTTTCGACAAAAGAGATAACACCCCCCCATTACGTCATGCTTCAGAAATGTGGAAAATGGTCCGTTTTCAAATGTTTTATTTTTGAACGTCAGTTCACATTTGTAGGTGGATCATCAGTGTTAGAGCTAAAATTAGCATGTTTAAAGTGATTTTCATGCCTCCAGGGGCCCAAAACACAAGATTTATGGAATGGTTAAAAGTGCATGAAAATGGCCAATTTACTCACTCTTAGTTCTCAAAAAGGGTTTCTTCACCCCGGGAAGTTAATTAAATACCATTTGGAGGCATTTAATGTTCGAGCAAAAACGGCTGATTTTCGGCAAAAGAGATAACACCCCCCCATTACGTCATGCTTCAGAAATGTGGAAAATGGTCCGTTTTCAAATGTTTTATTTTTGAACGTCAGTTCACATTTGGAGGTGGATCATCAGTGTTAGAGCTAAAATTAGCATGTTTAAAGTGATTTTCATGCTTCCAGGGGCCCAAAACACAAGATTTATGGAATGGTTAAAAGTGCATGAAAATGGCCAATTTACTCACTCTGAGTTCTCAAAAAGGGTTTCTTCACCCCGGGAAGTTAATTAAATACCATTTGGAGGCATTTAATGTTCGAGCAAAAACGGCTGATTTTCGACAAAAGAGATAACACCCCCCCATTACGTCATGCTTCAGAAATGTGGAAAATGGTCCGTTTTCAAATGTTTTATTTTTGAACGTCAGTTCACATTTGTAGGTGGATCATCAGTGTTAGAGCTAAAATTAGCATGTTTAAAGTGATTTTCATGCTTCCAGGGGCTTGGGAAGTTAATTAAATACCATTTGGAGGCATTTAATGTTCGAGCAAAAACGGCTGATTTTCGACAAAAGAGATAACACCCCCCCATTACGTCATGCTTCAGAAATGTGGAAAATGGTCCGTTTTCAAATGTTTTATTTTTGAACGTCAGTTCACATTTGTAGGTGGATCATCAGTGTTAGAGCTAAAATTAGCATGTTTAAAGTGATTTTCATGCTTCCAGGGGCCCAAAACACAAGATTTATGGAATGGTTAAAAGTGCATGAAAATGGCCAATTTACTCACTCTGAGTTCTCAAAAAGGGTTTCTTCACCCCAGGAAGTTAATTAAATACCATTTGGAGGCATTTAATGTTCGAGCAAAAACGGCAGATTTTCGACAAAAGAGATAACACCCCCCCATTACGTCATGCTTCAGAAATGTGGAAAATGGTCCGTTTTCAAATGTTTTATTTTTGAACGTCAGTTCACATTTGTAGGTGGATCATCAGTGTTAGAGCTGAAATTAGCATGTTTAAAGTGATTTTCATGCTTCCAGGGGCTCGGGAAGTTAATTAAATACCATTTGGAGGCATTTAATGTTCGAACAAAAACGGCTGATTTTCGACAAATGAGATAACACCCCCCCATTACGTCATGCTTCAGAAATGTGGAAAATGGTCCGTTTTCAAATGTTTTATTTTTGAACGTCAGTTCACATTTGTAGGTGGATCATCAGTGTTAGAGCTAAAATTAGCATGTTTAAAGTGATTTTCATGCTTCCAGGGGCTCGGGAAGTTAATTAAATACCATTTGGAGGCATTTAATGTTCGAGCAAAAACGGCTGATTTTCGACAAAAGAGATAACACCCCCCCATTACGTCATGCTTCAGAAATGTGGAAAATGGTCCGTTTTCAAATGTTTTATTTTTGAACGTCAGTTCACATTTGTAGGTGGATCATCAGTGTTAGAGCTAAAATTAGCATGTTTAAAGTGATTTTCATGCTTCCAGGGGCTCGGGAAGTGAAATAAATACCATTTGGAGGCATTTAATGTTCGAGCAAAAACTGCTGATTTTCGACAAAAGAGATAACACCCCCCCATTACGTCATGCTTCAGAAATGTGGAAAATGGTCCGTTTTCAAATGTTTTATTTTTGAACGTCAGTTCACATTTGTAGGTGGATCATCAGTGTTAGAGCTAAAATTAGCATGTTTAAAGTGATTTTCATGCTTCCAGGGGCTCGGGAAGTGAAATAAATACCATTTGGAGGCATTTAATGTTCGAGCAAAAACGGCTGATTTTCGCCAAAAGAGATAACACCCCCCCATTACGTCATGCTTCAGAAATGTGGAAAATGGTCCGTTTTCAAATGTTTTATTTTTGAACGTCAGTTCACATTTGTAGGTGGATCATCAGTGTTAGAGCTAAAATTAGCATGTTTAAAGTGATTTTCATGCTTCCAGGGGCCCAAAACACAAGATTTATGGAATGGTTAAAAGTGCATGAAAATGGCCAATTTACTCACTCTGAGTTCTCAAAAAGGGTTTCTTCACCCCGGGAAGTTAATTAAATACCATTTGGAGGCATTTAATGTTCGAGCAAAAACGGCTGATTTTCGACAAAAGAGATAACACCCCCCCATTACGTCATGCTTCAGAAATGTGGAAAATGGTCCGTTTTCAAATGTTTTATTTTTGAACGTCAGTTCACATTTGTAGGTGGATCATCAGTGTTAGAGCTAAAATTGGCATGTTTAAAGTGATTTTCATGCTTCCAGGGGCCCAAAACACAAGATTTATGGAATGGTTAAAAGTGCATGAAAATGGCCAATTTACTCACTCTGAGTTCTCAAAAAGGGTTTCTTCACCCCGGGAAGTTAATTAAATACCATTTGGAGGCATTTAATGTTCGAGCAAAAACGGCTGATTTTCGACAAAAGAGATAACACCCCCCCATTACGTCATGCTTCAGAAATGTGGAAAATGGTCCGTTTTCAAATGTTTTATTTTTGAACGTCAGTTCACATTTGTAGGTGGATCATCAGTGTTAGAGCTAAAATGAGCATGTTTAAAGTGATTTTCATGCTTCCAGGGGCTCGGGAAGTTAATTAAATACCATTTGGAGGCATTTAATGTTCGAGCAAAAACGGCTGATTTTCGACAAAAGAAGATAACGCCCCCCCATTACGTCATGCTTCAGAAATGTGGAAAATGGTCCGTTTTCAAATGTTTTATTTTTGAACGTCAGTTCACATTTGTAGGTGGATCATCAGTGTTAGAGCTAAAATGAGCATGTTTAAAGTGATTTTCATGCTTCCAGGGGCCCAAAACACAAGATTAATGGAATGGTTAAAAGTGCATGAAAATGGCCAATTTACTCACTCTGAGTACTCAAAAAGGGTTTCTTCACCCCGGGAAGTTAATTAAATACCATTTGGAGGTGTCTAATGTTCGAGCAAAAACGGCTGATTTTCGACAAAAGAGATAACACCCCCCCATTACGTCATGCTTCAGAAATGTGGAAAATGGTCCGTTTTCAAATGTTTTATTTTTGAACGTCAGTTCACATTTGTAGGTGGATCATCAGTGTTAGAGCTAAAATTAGCATGTTTAAAGTGATTTTCATGCTTCCAGGGGCTCGGGAAGTGAAATAAATACTTTTTGGAGGCATTTAATGTTCGAGCAAAAACGGCAGATTTTCGACAAAAGAGATAACACCCCCCCATTACGTCATGCTTCAGAAATGTGGAAAATGGTCCGTTTTCAAATGTTTTATTTTTGAACGTCAGTTCACATTTGTAGGTGGATCATCAGTGTTAGAGCTAAAATTAGCATGTTTAAAGTGATTTTCATGCTTCCAGGGGCCCAAAACACAAGATTTATGGAATGGTTAAAAGTGCATGAAAATGGCCAATTTACTCACCCTGAGTTCTCAAAAAGGGTTTCTTCACCCCGGGAAGTTAATTAAATACCATTTGGAGGCATTTAATGTTTGAGCAAAAACGGCTGATTTTCGACAAAAGAGATAACACCCCCCAATTACGTCATGCTTCAGAAATGTGGAAAATGGTCCGTTTTCAAATGTTTTATTTTTGAACGTCAGTTCACATTTGTAGGTGGATCATCAGTGTTAGAGCTGAAATTAGCATGTTTAAAGTGATTTTCATGCTTCCAGGGGCTCGGGAAGTTAATTAAATACCATTTGGAGGCATTTAATGTTCGAGCAAAAACGGCTGATTTTCGACTAAAGAGATAACACCCCCCCATTACGTCATGCTTCAGAAATGTGGAAAATGGTCCGTTTTCAAATGTTTTATTTTTGAACGTCAGTTCACATTTGTAGGTGGATCATCAGTGTTAGAGCTAAAATTAGCATGTTTAAAGTGATTTTCATGCTTCCAGGGGCCCAAAACACAAGATTTATGGAATGGTTAAAAGTGCATGAAAATGGCCAATTTACTCACTCTGAGTTCTCAAAAAGGGTTTCTTCACCCCGGGAAGTTAATTAAATACCATTTGGAGGCATTTAATGTTCGAGCAAAATCGGCTGATTTTCGACAAAAGAGATAACACCCCCCCATTACGTCATGCTTCAGAAATGTGGAAAATGGTCCGTTTTCAAATGTTTTATTTTTGAACGTCAGTTCACTTTTGTAGGTGGATCATCAGTGTTAGAGCTAAAATTAGCATGTTTAAAGTGATTTTCATGCTTCCAGGGGCCCAAAACACAAGATTTATGGAATGGTTAAAAGTGCATGAAAATGGCCAATTTACTCACTCTGAGTTCTCAAAAAGGGTTTCTTCACCCCGGGAAGTTAATTAAATACCATTTGGAGGCATTTAATGTTCGAGCAAAAACGGCTGATTTTCGACAAAAGAGATAACACCCCCCCATTACGTCATGCTTCAGAAATGTGGAAAATGGTCCGTTTTCAAATGTTTCATTTTTGAACGTCAGTTCACATTTGTAGGTGGATCATCAGTGTTAGAGCTAAAATTAGCATGTTTAAAGTGATTTTCATGCTTCCAGGGGCTCGGGAAGTTAATTAAATACCATTTGGAGGCATTTAATGTTCGAGCAAAAACGGCTGATTTTCGACAAAAGAGATAACACCCCCCCATTACGTCATGCTTCAGAAATGTGGAAAATGGTCCGTTTTCAAATGTTTTATTTTTGAACGTCAGTTCACATTTGTAGGTGGATCATCAGTGTTAGAGCTAAAATTAGCATGTTTAAAGTGATTTTCATGCTTCCAGGGGCCCAAAACACAAGATTTATGGAATGGTTAAAAGTGCATGAAAATGGCCAATTTACTCACTCTGAGTTCTCAAAAAGGGTTTCTTCACCCCGGGAAGTTAATTAAATACCATTTGGAGGCATTTAATGTTCGAGCAAAAACGGCTGATTTTCGGCAAAAGAGATAACACCCCCCCATTACGTCATGCTTCAGAAATGTGGAAAATGGTCCGTTTTCAAATGTTTTATTTTTGAACGTCAGTTCACATTTGTAGGTGGATCATCAGTGTTAGAGCTAAAATTAGCATGTTTAAAGTGATTTTCATGCTTCCAGGGGCCCAAAACACAAGATTTATGGAATGGTTAAAAGTGCATGAAAATGGCCAATTTACTCACTCTGAGTTCTCAAAAAGGGTTTCTTCACCCCGGGAAGTTAATTAAATACCATTTGGAGGCATTTAATGTTCGAGCAAAAACGGCTGATTTTCGGCAAAAGAGATAACACCCCCCCATTACGTCATGCTTCAGAAATGTGGAAAATGGTCCGTTTTCAAATGTTTTATTTTTGAACGTCAGTTCACATTTGGAGGTGGATCATCAGTGTTAGAGCTAAAATTAGCATGTTTAAAGTGATTTTCATGCTTCCAGGGGCCCAAAACACAAGATTTATGGAATGGTTAAAAGTGCATGAAAATGGCCAATTTACTCACTCTGAGTTCTCAAAAAGGGTTTCTTCACCCCGTGAAGTTAATTAAATACCATTTGGAGGCATTTAATGTTCAAGCAAAAACGGCTGATTTTCGACAAAAGAGATAACACCCCCCCATTACGTCATGCTTCAGAAATGTGGAAAATGGTCCGTTTTCAAATGTTTTATTTTTGAACGTCAGTTCACATTTGTAGGTGGATCATCAGTGTTAGAGCTAAAATTAGCATGTTTAAAGTGATTTTCATGCTTCCAGGGGCTCGGGAAGTTAATTAAATACCATTTGGAGGCATTTAATGTTCGAGCAAAAACGGCTGATTTTCGACAAAAGAGATAACACCCCCCCATTACGTCATGCTTCAGAAATGTGGAAAATGGTCCGTTTTCAAATGTTTTATTTTTGAACGTCAGTTCACATTTGTAGGTGGATCATCAGTGTTAGAGCTAAAATTAGCATGTTTAAAGTGATTTTCATGCTTCCAGGGGCCCAAAACACAAGATTTATGGAATGGTTAAAAGTGCATGAAAATGGCCAATTTACTCACTCTGAGTTCTCAAAAAGGGTTTCTTCACCCCGGGAAGTTAATTAAATACCATTTGGAGGCATTTAATGTTCGAGCAAAAACGGCTGATTTTCGACAAAAGAGATAACACCCCCCCCATTACGTCATGCTTCAGAAATGTGGAAAATGGTCCGTTTTCAAATGTTTTATTTTTGAACGTCAGTTCACATTTGTAGGTGGATCATCAGTGTTAGAGCTAAAATTAGCATGTTTAAAGTGATTTTCATGCTTCCAGGGGCCCAAAACACAAGATTTATGGAATGGTTAAAAGTGCATGAAAATGGCCAATTTACTCACTCTGAGTTCTCAAAAAGGGTTTCTTCACCCCGGGAAGTTAATTAAATACCATTTTGAGGCATTTAATGTTCGAGCAAAAACGGCTGATTTTCGACAAAAGAGATAACACCCCCCCATTACGTCATGCTTCAGAAATGTGGAAAATGGTCCGTTTTCAAATGTTTTATTTTTGAACGTCAGTTCACATTTGTAGGTGGATCATCAGTGTTAGAGCTAAAATTAGCATGTTTAAAGTGATTTTCATGCTTCCAGGGGCTCGGGAAGTTAATTAAATACCATTTGGAGGCATTTAATGTTCTAGCAAAAACGGCTGATTTTCGACAAAAGAGATAACACCCCCCCATTACGTCATGCTTCAGAAATGTGGAAAATGGTCCGTTTTCAAATGTTTTATTTTTGAACGTCAGTTCACATTTGTAGGTGGATCATCAGTGTTAGAGCTAAAATTAGCATGTTTAAAGTGATTTTCATGCTTCCAGGGGCCCAAAACACATGATTTATGGAATGGTTAAAAGTGCATGAAAATGGCCAATTTACTCACTCTGAGTTCTCAAAAAGGGTTTCTTCACCCCGGGAAGTTAATTAAATACCATTTGGAGGCATTTAATGTTCGAGCAAAAACGGCTGATTTTCGGCAAAAGAGATAACACCCCCCCATTACGTCATGCTTCAGAAATGTGGAAAATGGTCCGTTTTCAAATGTTTTATTTTTGAACGTCAGTTCACATTTGGAGGTGGATCATCAGTGTTAGAGCTAAAATTAGCATGTTTAAAGTGATTTTCATGCTTCCAGGGGCCCAAAACACAAGATTTATGGAATGGTTAAAAGTGCATGAAAATGGCCAATTTACTCACTCTGAGTTCTCAAAAAGGGTTTCTTCACCCCGGGAAGTTAATTAAATACCATTTGGAGGCATTCAATGTTCGAGCAAAAACTGCTGATTTTCGACAAAAGAGATAACACCCCCCCATTACGTCATGCTTCAGAAATGTGGAAAATGGTCCGTTTTCAAATGTTTTATTTTTGAACGTCAGTTCACATTTGTAGGTGGATCATCAGTGTTACAGCTAAAATTAGCATGTTTAAAGTGATTTTCATGCTTCCAGGGGCCCAAAACACAAGATTTATGGAATGGTTAAAAGTGCATGAAAATGGCCAATTTACTCACTCTGAGTTCTCAAAAAGGGTTTCTTCACCCCGTGAAGTTAATTAAATACCATTTGGAGGCATTTAATGTTCGAGCAAAAACGGCTGATTTTCGACAAAAGAGATAACACCCCCCCATTACGTCATGCTTCAGAAATGTGGAAAATGGTCCGTTTTCAAATGTTTTATTTTTGAACGTCAGTTCACATTTGTAGGTGGATCATCAGTGTTAGAGCTAAAATTAGCATGTTTAAAGTGATTTTCATGCTTCCAGGGGCTCGGGAAGTTAATTAAATACCATTTGGAGGCATTTAATGTTCGATCAAAAACGGCTGATTTTCGACAAAAGAGATAACACCCCCCCATTACGTCATGCTTCAGAAATGTGGAAAATGGTCCGTTTTCAAATGTTTTATTTTTGAACGTCAGTTCACATTTGTAGGTGGATCATCAGTGTTAGAGCTAAAATTAGCATGTTTAAAGTGATTTTCATGCTTCCAGGGGCTCGGGAAGTTAATTAAATACCATTTGGAGGCATTTAATGTTCTAGCAAAAACGGCTGATTTTCGACAAAAGAGATAACACCCCCCCATTACGTCATGCTTCAGAAATGTGGAAAATGGTCCGTTTTCAAATGTTTTATTTTTGAACGTCAGTTCACATTTGTAGGTGGATCATCAGTGTTAGAGCTAAAATTAGCATGTTTAAAGTGATTTTCATGCTTCCAGGGGCCCAAAACACATGATTTATGGAATGGTTAAAAGTGCATGAAAATGGCCAATTTACTCACTCTGAGTTCTCAAAAAGGGTTTCTTCACCCCGGGAAGTTAATTAAATACCATTTGGAGGCATTTAATGTTCGAGCAAAAACGGCTGATTTTCGACAAAAGAGATAACACCCCCCCCATTACGTCATGCTTCAGAAATGTGGAAAATGGTCCGTTTTCAAATGTTTTATTTTTGAACGTCAGTTCACATTTGTAGGTGGATCATCAGTGTTAGAGCTAAAATTAGCATGTTTAAAGTGATTTTCATGCTTCCAGGGGCCCAAAACACAAGATTTATGGAATGGTTAAAAGTGCATGAAAATGGCCAATTTACTCACTCTGAGTTCTCAAAAAGGGTTTCTTCACCCCGGGAAGTTAATTAAATACCATTTTGAGGCATTTAATGTTCGAGCAAAAACGGCTGATTTTCGACAAAAGAGATAACACCCCCCCATTACGTCATGCTTCAGAAATGTGGAAAATGGTCCGTTTTCAAATGTTTTATTTTTGAACGTCAGTTCACATTTGTAGGTGGATCATCAGTGTTAGAGCTAAAATTAGCATGTTTAAAGTGATTTTCATGCTTCCAGGGGCTCGGGAAGTTAATTAAATACCATTTGGAGGCATTTAATGTTCTAGCAAAAACGGCTGATTTTCGACAAAAGAGATAACACCCCCCCATTACGTCATGCTTCAGAAATGTGGAAAATGGTCCGTTTTCAAATGTTTTATTTTTGAACGTCAGTTCACATTTGTAGGTGGATCATCAGTGTTAGAGCTAAAATTAGCATGTTTAAAGTGATTTTCATGCTTCCAGGGGCCCAAAACACATGATTTATGGAATGGTTAAAAGTGCATGAAAATGGCCAATTTACTCACTCTGAGTTCTCAAAAAGGGTTTCTTCACCCCGGGAAGTTAATTAAATACCATTTGGAGGCATTTAATGTTCGAGCAAAAACGGCTGATTTTCGGCAAAAGAGATAACACCCCCCCATTACGTCATGCTTCAGAAATGTGGAAAATGGTCCGTTTTCAAATGTTTTATTTTTGAACGTCAGTTCACATTTGGAGGTGGATCATCAGTGTTAGAGCTAAAATTAGCATGTTTAAAGTGATTTTCATGCTTCCAGGGGCCCAAAACACAAGATTTATGGAATGGTTAAAAGTGCATGAAAATGGCCAATTTACTCACTCTGAGTTCTCAAAAAGGGTTTCTTCACCCCGGGAAGTTAATTAAATACCATTTGGAGGCATTCAATGTTCGAGCAAAAACTGCTGATTTTCGACAAAAGAGATAACACCCCCCCATTACGTCATGCTTCAGAAATGTGGAAAATGGTCCGTTTTCAAATGTTTTATTTTTGAACGTCAGTTCACATTTGTAGGTGGATCATCAGTGTTACAGCTAAAATTAGCATGTTTAAAGTGATTTTCATGCTTCCAGGGGCCCAAAACACAAGATTTATGGAATGGTTAAAAGTGCATGAAAATGGCCAATTTACTCACTCTGAGTTCTCAAAAAGGGTTTCTTCACCCCGTGAAGTTAATTAAATACCATTTGGAGGCATTTAATGTTCGAGCAAAAACGGCTGATTTTCGACAAAAGAGATAACACCCCCCCATTACGTCATGCTTCAGAAATGTGGAAAATGGTCCGTTTTCAAATGTTTTATTTTTGAACGTCAGTTCACATTTGTAGGTGGATCATCAGTGTTAGAGCTAAAATTAGCATGTTTAAAGTGATTTTCATGCTTCCAGGGGCTCGGGAAGTTAATTAAATACCATTTGGAGGCATTTAATGTTCGATCAAAAACGGCTGATTTTCGACAAAAGAGATAACACCCCCCCATTACGTCATGCTTCAGAAATGTGGAAAATGGTCCGTTTTCAAATGTTTTATTTTTGAACGTCAGTTCACATTTGTAGGTGGATCATCAGTGTTAGAGCTAAAATTAGCATGTTTAAAGTGATTTTCATGCTTCCAGGGGCCCAAAACACAAGATTTATGGAATGGTTAAAAGTGCATGAAAATGGCCAATTTACTCACTCTGAGTTCTCAAAAAGGGTTTCTTCACCCCGGGAAGTTAATTAAATACCATTTGGAGGCATTTAATGTTCGAGCAAAAACGGCTGATTTTCGACAAAAGAGATAACACCCCCCCATTACGTCATGCTTCAGAAATGTGGAAAATGGTCCGTTTTCAAATGTTTTATTTTTGAACGTCAGTTCACATTTGTAGGTGGATCATCAGTGTTAGAGCTAAAATTAGCATGTTTAAAGTGATTTTCATGCTTCCAGGGGCTCGGGAAGTTAATTAAATACCATTTGGAGGCATTTAATGTTCGAGCAAAAACGGCTGATTTTCGACAAAAGAGATAACACCCCCCCATTACGTCATGCTTCAGAAATGTGGAAAATGGTCCGTTTTCAAATGTTTTATTTTTGAACGTCAGTTCACATTTGTAGGTGGATCATCAGTGTTAGAGCTAAAATTAGCATGTTTAAAGTGATTTTCATGCTTCCAGGGGCTCGGGAAGTTAATTAAATACCATTTGGAGGCATTTAATGTTCGAGCAAAAACGGCTGATTTTTGACAAAAGAGATAACACCCCCCCATTACGTCATGCTTCAGAAATGTGGAAAATGGTCCGTTTTCAAATGTTTTATTTTTGAACGTCAGTTCACATTTGTAGGTGGATCATCAGTGTTAGAGCTAAAATTAGCATGTTTAAAGTGATTTTCATGCTTCCAGGGGCCCAAAACACAAGATTTATGGAATGGTTAAAAGTGCATGAAAATGGCCAATTTACTCACTCTGAGTTCTCAAAAAGGGTTTCTTCACCCCGGGAAGTTAATTAAATACCATTTGGAGGCATTTAATGTTCGAGCAAAAACTGCTGATTTTCGACAAAAGAGATAACACCCCCCCATTACGTCATGCTTCAGAAATGTGGAAAATGGTCCGTTTTCAAATGTTTTATTTTTGAACGTCAGTTCACATTTGTAGGTGGATCATCAGTGTTAGAGCTAAAATTAGCATGTTTAAAGTGATTTTCATGCTTCCAGGGGCTCGGGAAGTTAATTAAATACCATTTGGAGGCATTTAATGTTCGAGCAAAAACGGCTGATTTTCGACAAAAGAGATAACACCCCCCCATTACGTCATGCTTCAGAAATGTGGAAAATGGTCCGTTTTCAAATGTTTTATTTTTGAACGTCAGTTCACATTTGTAGGTGGATCATCAGTGTTAGAGCTAAAATTAGCATGTTTAAAGTGATTTTCATGCTTCCAGGGGCCCAAAACACAAGATTTATGGAATGGTTAAAAGTGCATGAAAATGGCCAATTTACTCACTCTGAGTTCTCAAAAAGGGTTTCTTCACCCCGTGAAGTTAATTAAATACCATTTGGAGGCATTTAATGTTCGAGCAAAAACGGCTGATTTTCGACAAAAGAGATAACACCCCCCCATTACGTCATGCTTCAGAAATGTGGAAAATGGTCCGTTTTCAAATGTTTTATTTTTGAACGTCAGTTCACATTTGTAGGTGGATCATCAGTGTTAGAGCTAAAATTAGCATGTTTAAAGTGATTTTCATGCTTCCAGGGGCTCGGGAAGTTAATTAAATACCATTTGGAGGCATTTAATGTTCGAGCAAAAACGGCTGATTTTCGACAAAAGAGATAACACCCCCCCATTACGTCATGCTTCAGAAATGTGGAAAATGGTCAGTTTTCAAATGTTTTATTTTTGAACGTCAGTTCACATTTGTAGGTGGATCATCAGTGTTAGAGCTAAAATTAGCATGTTTAAAGTGATTTTCATGCTTCCAGGGGCCCAAAACACAAGATTTATGGAATGGTTAAAAGTGCATGAAAATGGCCAATTTACTCACTCTGAGTTCTCAAAAAGGGTTTCTTCACCCCGGGAAGTTAATTAAATACCATTTGGAGGCATTTAATGTTCGAGCAAAAACGGCTGATTTTCGACAAAAGAGATAACACCCCCCCATTACGTCATGCTTCAGAAATGTGGAAAATGGTCCGTTTTCAAATGTTTTATTTTTGAACGTCAGTTCACATTTGTAGGTGGATCATCAGTGTTAGAGCTAAAATTAGCATGTTTAAAGTGATTTTCATGCTTCCAGGGGCTCGGGAAGTTAATTAAATACCATTTGGAGGCATTTAATGTTCGAGCAAAAACGGCTGATTTTCGACAAAAGAGATAACACCCCCCATTACGTCATGCTTCAGAAATGTGGAAAATGGTCCGTTTTCAAATGTTTTATTTTTGAACGTCAGTTCACATTTGTAGGTGGATCATCAGTGTTAGAGCTAAAATTAGCATGTTTAAAGTGATTTTCATGCTTCCAGGGGCTCGGGAAGTTAATTAAATACCATTTGGAGGCATTTAATGTTCGAGCAAAAACGGCTGATTTTTGACAAAAGAGATAACACCCCCCCATTACGTCATGCTTCAGAAATGTGGAAAATGGTCCGTTTTCAAATGTTTTATTTTTGAACGTCAGTTCACATTTGTAGGTGGATCATCAGTGTTAGAGCTAAAATTAGCATGTTTAAAGTGATTTTCATGCTTCCAGGGGCCCAAAACACAAGATTTATGGAATGGTTAAAAGTGCATGAAAATGGCCAATTTACTCACTCTGAGTTCTCAAAAAGGGTTTCTTCACCCCGGGAAGTTAATTAAATACCATTTGGAGGCATTTAATGTTCGAGCAAAAACTGCTGATTTTCGACAAAAGAGATAACACCCCCCAATTACGTCATGCTTCAAAAATGTGGAAAATGGTCCGTTTTCAAATGTTTTATTTTTGAACGTCAGTTCACATTTGTAGGTGGATCATCAGTGTTAGAGCTAAAATTAGCATGTTTAAAGTGATTTTCATGCTTCCAGGGGCTCGGGAAGTTAATTAAATACCATTTGGAGGCATTTAATGTTCGAGCAAAAACGGCTGATTTTCGACAAAAGAGATAACACCCCCCCATTACGTCATGCTTCAGAAATGTGGAAAATGGTCAGTTTTCAAATGTTTTATTTTTGAACGTCAGTTCACATTTGTAGGTGGATCATCAGTGTTAGAGCTAAAATTAGCATGTTTAAAGTGATTTTCATGCTTCCAGGGGCCCAAAACACAAGATTTATGGAATGGTTAAAAGTGCATGAAAATGGCCAATTTACTCACTCTGAGTTCTCAAAAAGGGTTTCTTCACCCCGGGAAGTTAATTAAATACCATTTGGAGGCATTTAATGTTCGAGCAAAAACGGCTGATTTTCGACAAAAGAGATAACACCCCCCCATTACGTCATGCTTCAGAAATGTGGAAAATGGTCCGTTTTCAAATGTTTTATTTTTGAACGTCAGTTCACATTTGTAGGTGGATCATCAGTGTTAGAGCTAAAATTAGCATGTTTAAAGTGATTTTCATGCTTCCAGGGGCTCGGGAAGTTAATTAAATACCATTTGGAGGCATTTAATGTTCGAGCAAAAACGGCTGATTTTCGACAAAAGAGATAACACCCCCCCCCCATTACGTCATGCTTCAGAAATGTGGAAAATGGTCCGTTTTCAAATGTTTTATTTTTGAACGTCAGTTCACATTTGTAGGTGGATCATCAGTGTTAGAGCTAAAATTAGCATGTTTAAAGTGATTTTCATGCTTCCAGGGGCCCAAAACACAAGATTTATGGAATGGTTAAAAGTGCATGAAAATGGCCAATTTACTCACTCTGAGTTCTCAAAAAGGGTTTCTTCACCCCGGGAAGTTAATTAAATACCATTTGGAGGCATTTAATGTTCGAGCAAAAACGGCTGATTTTCGACAAAAGAGATAACACCCCCCCATTACGTCATGCTTCAGAAATGTGGAAAATGGTCCGTTTTCAAATGTTTTATTTTTGAACGTCAGTTCACATTTGTAGGTGGATCATCAGTGTTAGAGCTAAAATTAGCATGTTTAAAGTGATTTTCATGCTTCCAGGGGCTCGGGAAGTTAATTAAATACCATTTGGAGGCATTTAATGTTCGAGCAAAAACGGCTGATTTTCGACAAAAGAGATAACACCCCCCCATTACGTCATGCTTCAGAAATGTGGAAAATGGTCCGTTTTCAAATGTTTTATTTTTGAACGTCAGTTCACATTTGTAGGTGGATCATCAGTGTTAGAGCTAAAATTAGCATGTTTAAAGTGATTTTCATGCTTCCAGGGGCTCGGGAAGTTAATTAAATACCATTTGGAGGCATTTAATGTTCGAGCAAAAACGGCTGATTTTTGACAAAAGAGATAACACCCCCCCATTACGTCATGCTTCAGAAATGTGGAAAATGGTCCGTTTTCAAATGTTTTATTTTTGAACGTCAGTTCACATTTGTAGGTGGATCATCAGTGTTAGAGCTAAAATTAGCATGTTTAAAGTGATTTTCATGCTTCCAGGGGCCCAAAACACAAGATTTATGGAATGGTTAAAAGTGCATGAAAATGGCCAATTTACTCACTCTGAGTTCTCAAAAAGGGTTTCTTCACCCCGGGAAGTTAATTAAATACCATTTGGAGGCATTTAATGTTCGAGCAAAAACTGCTGATTTTCGACAAAAGAGATAACACCCCCCAATTACGTCATGCTTCAAAAATGTGGAAAATGGTCCGTTTTCAAATGTTTTATTTTTGAACGTCAGTTCACATTTGTAGGTGGATCATCAGTGTTAGAGCTAAAATTAGCATGTTTAAAGTGATTTTCATGCTTCCAGGGGCTCGGGAAGTTAATTAAATACCATTTGGAGGCATTTAATGTTCGAGCAAAAACGGCTGATTTTCGACAAAAGAGATAACACCCCCCCATTACGTCATGCTTCAGAAATGTGGAAAATGGTGAGTTTTCAAATGTTTTATTTTTGAACGTCAGTTCACATTTGTAGGTGGATCATCAGTGTTAGAGCTAAAATTAGCATGTTTAAAGTGATTTTCATGCTTCCAGGGGCCCAAAACACAAGATTTATGGAATGGTTAAAAGTGCATGAAAATGGCCAATTTACTCACTCTGAGTTCTCAAAAAGGGTTTCTTCACCCCGGGAAGTTAATTAAATACCATTTGGAAGCATTTAATGTTCGAGCAAAAACGGCTGATTTTCGACAAAAGAGATAACACCCCCCCATTACGTCATGCTTCAGAAATGTGGAAAATGGTCCGTTTTCAAATGTTTTATTTTTGAACGTCAGTTCACATTTGTAGGTGGATCATCAGTGTTAGAGCTAAAATTAGCATGTTTAAAGTGATTTTCATGCTTCCAGGGGCTCGGGAAGTTAATTAAATACCATTTGGAGGCATTTAATGTTCGAGCAAAAACGGCTGATTTTCGACAAAAGAGATAACACCCCCCCATTACGTCATGCTTCAGAAATGTGGAAAATGGTCCGTTTTCAAATGTTTTATTTTTGAACGTCAGTTCACATTTGTAGGTGGATCATCAGTGTTAGAGCTAAAATTAGCATGTTTAAAGTGATTTTCATGCTTCCAGGGGCTCGGGAAGTTAATTAAATACCATTTGGAGGCATTTAATGTTCGAGCAAAAACGGCTGATTTTTGACAAAAGAGATAACACCCCCCCATTACGTCATGCTTCAGAAATGTGGAAAATGGTCCGTTTTCAAATGTTTTATTTTTGAACGTCAGTTCACATTTGTAGGTGGATCATCAGTGTTAGAGCTAAAATTAGCATGTTTAAAGTGATTTTCATGCTTCCAGGGGCCCAAAACACAAGATTTATGGAATGGTTAAAAGTGCATGAAAATGGCCAATTTACTCACTCTGAGTTCTCAAAAAGGGTTTCTTCACCCCGGGAAGTTAATTAAATACCATTTGGAGGCATTTAATGTTCGAGCAAAAACGGCTGATTTTCGACAAAAGAGATAACACCCCCCAATTACGTCATGCTTCAGAAATGTGGAAAATGGTCCGTTTTCAAATGTTTTATTTTTTAACGTCAGTTCACATTTGTAGGTGGATCATCAGTGTTAGAGCTAAAATTAGCATGTTTAAAGTGATTTTCATGCTTCCAGGGGCTCGGGAAGTTAATTAAATACCATTTGAAGGCATTTCATGTTCGAGCAAAAACGGCTGATTTTCGACAAAAGAGATAACACCCCCCCATTACGTCATGCTTCAGAAATGTGGAAAATGGTCAGTTTTCAAATGTTTTATTTTTGAACGTCAGTTCACATTTGTAGGTGGATCATCAGTGTTAGAGCTAAAATTAGCATGTTTAAAGTGATTTTCATGCTTCCAGGGGCTCGGGAAGTTAATTAAATACCATTTGGAGGCATTTAATGTTCGAGCAAAAACGGCTGATTTTCGACAAAAGAGATAACACCCCCCCATTACGTCATGCTTCAGAAATGTGGAAAATGGTCCGTTTTCAAATGTTTTATTTTTGAACGTCAGTTCACATTTGTAGGTGGATCATCAGTGTTAGAGCTAAAATTAGCATGTTTAAAGTGATTTTCATGCTTCCAGGGGCTCGGGAAGTTAATTAAATACCATTTGGAGGCATTTAATGTTCGAGCAAAAACGGCTGATTTTTGACAAAAGAGATAACACCCCCCCATTACGTCATGCTTCAGAAATGTGGAAAATGGTCCGTTTTCAAATGTTTTATTTTTGAACGTCAGTTCACATTTGTAGGTGGATCATCAGTGTTAGAGCTAAAATTAGCATGTTTAAAGTGATTTTCATGCTTCCAGGGGCCCAAAACACAAGATTTATGGAATGGTTAAAAGTGCATGAAAATGGCCAATTTACTCACTCTGAGTTCTCAAAAAGGGTTTCTTCACCCCGGGAAGTTAATTAAATACCATTTGGAGGCATTTAATGTTCGAGCAAAAACTGCTGATTTTCGACAAAAGAGATAACACCCCCCAATTACGTCATGCTTCAAAAATGTGGAAAATGGTCCGTTTTCAAATGTTTTATTTTTGAACGTCAGTTCACATTTGTAGGTGGATCATCAGTGTTAGAGCTAAAATTAGCATGTTTAAAGTGATTTTCATGCTTCCAGGGGCTCGGGAAGTTAATTAAATACCATTTGGAGGCATTTAATGTTCGAGCAAAAACGGCTGATTTTCGACAAAAGAGATAACACCCCCCCATTACGTCATGCTTCAGAAATGTGGAAAATGGTCAGTTTTCAAATGTTTTATTTTTGAACGTCAGTTCACATTTGTAGGTGGATCATCAGTGTTAGAGCTAAAATTAGCATGTTTAAAGTGATTCTCATGCTTCCAGGGGCCCAAAACACAAGATTTATGGAATGGTTAAAAGTGCATGAAAATGGCCAATTTACTCACTCTGAGTTCTCAAAAAGGGTTTCTTCACCCCGGGAAGTTAATTAAATACCATTTGGAGGCATTTAATGTTCGAGCAAAAACGGCTGATTTTCGACAAAAGAGATAACACCCCCCCATTACGTCATGCTTCAGAAATGTGGAAAATGGTCAGTTTTCAAATGTTTTATTTTTGAACGTCAGTTCACATTTGTAGGTGGATCATCAGTGTTAGAGCTAAAATTAGCATGTTTAAAGTGATTTTCATGCTTCCAGGGGCTCGGGAAGTTAATTAAATACCATTTGGAGGCATTTAATGTTCGAGCAAAAACGGCTGATTTTCGACAAAAGAGATAACACCCCCCCATTACGTCATGCTTCAGAAATGTGGAAAATGGTCCGTTTTCAAATGTTTTATTTTTGAACGTCAGTTCACATTTGTAGGTGGATCATCAGTGTTAGAGCTAAAATTAGCATGTTTAAAGTGATTTTCATGCTTCCAGGGGCTCGGGAAGTTAATTAAATACCATTTGGAGGCATTTAATGTTCGAGCAAAAACGGCTGATTTTTGACAAAAGAGATAACACCCCCCCATTACGTCATGCTTCAGAAATGTGGAAAATGGTCCGTTTTCAAATGTTTTATTTTTGAACGTCAGTTCACATTTGTAGGTGGATCATCAGTGTTAGAGCTAAAATTAGCATGTTTAAAGTGATTTTCATGCTTCCAGGGGCCCAAAACACAAGATTTATGGAATGGTTAAAAGTGCATGAAAATGGCCAATTTACTCACTCTGAGTTCTCAAAAAGGGTTTCTTCACCCCGGGAAGTTAATTAAATACCATTTGGAGGCATTTAATGTTCGAGCAAAAACGGCTGATTTTCGACAAAAGAGATAACACCCCCCAATTACGTCATGCTTCAGAAATGTGGAAAATGGTCCGTTTTCAAATGTTTTATTTTTGAACGTCAGTTCACATTTGTAGGTGGATCATCAGTGTTAGAGCTAAAATTAGCATGTTTAAAGTGATTTTCATGCTTCCAGGGGCTCGGGAAGTTAATTAAATACCATTTGGAGGCATTTAATGTTCGAGCAAAAACGGCTGATTTTCGACAAAAGAGATAACACCCCCCCATTACGTCATGCTTCAGAAATGTGGAAAATGGTCAGTTTTCAAATGTTTTATTTTTGAACGTCAGTTCACATTTGTAGGTGGATCATCAGTGTTAGAGCTAAAATTAGCATGTTTAAAGTGATTTTCATGCTTCCAGGGGCCCAAAACACAAGATTTATGGAATGGTTAAAAGTGCATGAAAATGGCCAATTTACTCACTCTGAGTTCTCAAAAAGGGTTTCTTCACCCCGGGAAGTTAATTAAATACCATTTGGAGGCATTTAATGTTCGAGCAAAAACGGCTGATTTTCGACAAAAGAGATAACACCCCCCCATTACGTCATGCTTCAGAAATGTGGAAAATGGTCCGTTTTCAAATGTTTTATTTTTGAACGTCAGTTCACATTTGTAGGTGGATCATCAGTGTTAGAGCTAAAATTAGCATGTTTAAAGTGATTTTCATGCTTCCAGGGGCCCAAAACACAAGATTTATGGAATGGTTAAAAGTGCATGAAAATGGCCAATTTACTCACTCTGAGTTCTCAAAAAGGGTTTCTTCACCCCGGGAAGTTAATTAAATACCATTTGGAGGCATTTAATGTTCGAGCAAAAACGGCTGATTTTCGACAAAAGAGATAACACCCCCCCATTACGTCATGCTTCAGAAATGTGGAAAATGGTCCGTTTTCAAATGTTTTATTTTTGAACGTCAGTTCACATTTGTAGGTGGATCATCAGTGTTAGAGCTAAAATTAGCATGTTTAAAGTGATTTTCATGCTTCCAGGGGCTCGGGAAGTTAATTAAATACCATTTGGAGGCATTTAATGTTCGAGCAAAAACGGCTGATTTTCGACAAAAGAGATAACACCCCCCCATTACGTCATGCTTCAGAAATGTGGAAAATGGTCCGTTTTCAAATGTTTTATTTTTGAACGTCAGTTCACATTTGTAGGTGGATCATCAGTGTTAGAGCTAAAATTAGCATGTTTAAAGTGATTTTCATGCTTCCAGGGGCCCAAAACACAAGATTTATGGAATGGTTAAAAGTGCATGAAAATGGCCAATTTACTCACTCTGAGTTCTCAAAAAGGGTTTCTTCACCCCAGGAAGTTAATTAAATACCATTTGGAGGCATTTAATGTTCGAGCAAAAACGGCTGATTTTCGACAAAAGAGATAACACCCCCCCATTACGTCATGCTTCAGAAATGTGGAAAATGGTCCGTTTTCAAATGTTTTATTTTTGAACGTCAGTTCACATTTGGAGGTGGATCATCAGTGTTAGAGCTAAAATTAGCATGTTTAAAGTGATTTTCATGCTTCCAGGGGCCCAAAACACAAGATTTATGGAATGGTTAAAAGTGCATGAAAATGGCCAATTTACTCACTCTGAGTTCTCAAAAAGGGTTTCTTCACCCCGTGAAGTTAATTAAATACCATTTGGAGGCATTTAATGTTCGAGCAAAAACGGCTGATTTTCGACAAAAGAGATAACACCCCCCCATTACGTCATGCTTCAGAAATGTGGAAAATGGTCCGTTTTCAAATGTTTTATTTTTGAACGTCAGTTCACATTTGTAGGTGGATCATCAGTGTTAGAGCTAAAATTAGCATGTTTAAAGTGATTTTCATGCTTCCAGGGGCTCGGGAAGTTAATTAAATACCATTTGGAGGCATTTAATGTTCGAGCAAAAACGGCTGATTTTCGACAAAAGAGATAACACCCCCCCATTACGTCATGCTTCAGAAATGTGGAAAATGGTCCGTTTTCAAATGTTTTATTTTTGAACGTCAGTTCACATTTGTAGGTGGATTATCAGTGTTAGAGCTAAAATTAGCATGTTTAAAGTGATTTTCATGCTTCCAGGGGCCCAAAACACAAGATTTATGGAATGGTTAAAAGTGCATGAAAATGGCCAATTTACTCACTCTGAGTTCTCAAAAAGGGTTTCTTCAGCCCGGGAAGTTAATTAAATACCATTTGGAGGCATTTAATGTTCGAGCAAAAACGGCTGATTTTCGGCAAAAGAGATAACACCCCCCCATTACGTCATGCTTCAGAAATGTGGAAAATGGTCCGTTTTCAAATGTTTTATTTTTGAACGTCAGTTCACATTTGTAGGTGGATCATCAGTGTTAGAGCTAAAATTAGCATGTTTAAAGTGATTTTCATGCTTCCAGGGGCCCAAAACACAAGATTTATGGAATGGTTAAAAGTGCATGAAAATGGCCAATTTACTCACTCTGAGTTCTCAAAAAGGGTTTCTTCACCCCGGGAAGTTAATTAAATACCATTTGGAGGCATTTAATGTTCGAGCAAAAACTGCTGATTTTCGACAAAAGAGATAACACCCCCCAATTACGTCATGCTTCAAAAATGTGGAAAATGGTCCGTTTTCAAATGTTTTATTTTTGAACGTCAGTTCACATTTGTAGGTGGATCATCAGTGTTAGAGCTAAAATTAGCATGTTTAAAGTGATTTTCATGCTTCCAGGGGCTCGGGAAGTTAATTAAATACCATTTGGAGGCATTTAATGTTCGAGCAAAAACGGCTGATTTTCGACAAAAGAGATAACACCCCCCCATTACGTCATGCTTCAGAAATGTGGAAAATGGTCCGTTTTCAAATGTTTTATTTTTGAACGTCAGTTCACATTTGTAGGTGGATCATCAGTGTTAGAGCTAAAATTAGCATGTTTAAAGTGATTTTCATGCTTCCAGGGGCTCGGGAAGTTAATTAAATACCATTTGGAGGCATTTAATGTTCGAGCAAAAACGGCTGATTTTTGACAAAAGAGATAACACCCCCCCATTACGTCATGCTTCAGAAATGTGGAAAATGGTCCGTTTTCAAATGTTTTATTTTTGAACGTCAGTTCACATTTGTAGGTGGATCATCAGTGTTAGAGCTAAAATTAGCATGTTTAAAGTGATTTTCATGCTTCCAGGGGCCCAAAACACAAGATTTATGGAATGGTTAAAAGTGCATGAAAATGGCCAATTTACTCACTCTGAGTTCTCAAAAAGGGTTTCTTCACCCCGGGAAGTTAATTAAATACCATTTGGAGGCATTTAATGTTCGAGCAAAAACGGCTGATTTTCGACAAAAGAGATAACACCCCCCAATTACGTCATGCTTCAGAAATGTGGAAAATGGTCCGTTTTCAAATGTTTTATTTTTGAACGTCAGTTCACATTTGTAGGTGGATCATCAGTGTTAGAGCTAAAATTAGCATGTTTAAAGTGATTTTCATGCTTCCAGGGGCTCGGGAAGTTAATTAAATACCATTTGGAGGCATTTAATGTTCGAGCAAAAACGGCTGATTTTCGACAAAAGAGATAACACCCCCCCATTACGTCATGCTTCAGAAATGTGGAAAATGGTCCGTTTTCAAATGTTTTATTTTTGAACGTCAGTTCACATTTGTAGGTGGATCATCAGTGTTAGAGCTAAAATTAGCATGTTTAAAGTGATTTTCATGCTTCCAGGGGCTCGGGAAGTTAATTAAATACCATTTGGAGGCATTTAATGTTCGAGCAAAAACGGCTGATTTTTGACAAAAGAGATAACACCCCCCCATTACGTCATGCTTCAGAAATGTGGAAAATGGTCCGTTTTCAAATGTTTTATTTTTGAACGTCAGTTCACATTTGTAGGTGGATCATCAGTGTTAGAGCTAAAATTAGCATGTTTAAAGTGATTTTCATGCTTCCAGGGGCCCAAAACACAAGATTTATGGAATGGTTAAAAGTGCATGAAAATGGCCAATTTACTCACTCTGAGTTCTCAAAAAGGGTTTCTTCACCCCGGGAAGTTAATTAAATACCATTTGGAGGCATTTAATGTTCGAGCAAAAACGGCTGATTTTCGACAAAAGAGATAACACCCCCCAATTACGTCATGCTTCAGAAATGTGGAAAATGGTCAGTTTTCAAATGTTTTATTTTTGAACGTCAGTTCACATTTGTAGGTGGATCATCAGTGTTAGAGCTAAAATTAGCATGTTTAAAGTGATTTTCATGCTTCCAGGGGCCCAAAACACAAGATTTATGGAATGGTTAAAAGTGCATGAAAATGGCCAATTTACTCACTCTGAGTTCTCAAAAAGGGTTTCTTCACCCCGGGAAGTTAATTAAATACCATTTGGAGGCATTTAATGTTCGAGCAAAAACGGCTGATTTTCGACAAAAGAGATAACACCCCCCCATTACGTCATGCTTCAGAAATGTGGAAAATGGTCCGTTTTCAAATGTTTTATTTTTGAACGTCAGTTCACATTTGTAGGTGGATCATCAGTGTTAGAGCTAAAATTAGCATGTTTAAAGTGATTTTCATGCTTCCAGGGGCTCGGGAAGTTAATTAAATACCATTTGGAGGCATTTAATGTTCGAGCAAAAACGGCTGATTTTCGACAAAAGAGATAACACCCCCCCATTACGTCATGCTTCAGAAATGTGGAAAATGGTCAGTTTTCAAATGTTTTATTTTTGAACGTCAGTTCACATTTGTAGGTGGATCATCAGTGTTAGAGCTAAAATTAGCATGTTTAAAGTGATTTTCATGCTTCCAGGGGC
Organism: Lissotriton vulgaris; assembly: GCF_964263255.1. Lineage (NCBI taxonomy): Eukaryota > Metazoa > Chordata > Amphibia > Caudata > Salamandridae > Lissotriton > Lissotriton vulgaris. The sequence continues at coordinate 20,608 of NW_028247517.1, read as the reverse complement.
CCAAAACACAAGATTTATGGAATGGTTAAAAGTGCATGAAAATGGCCAATTTACTCACTCTGAGTTCTCAAAAAGGGTTTCTTCACCCCAGGAAGTTAATTAAATACCATTTGGAGGCATTTAATGTTCGAGCAAAAACGGCTGATTTTCGACAAAAGAGATAACACCCCCCCATTACGTCATGCTTCAGAAATGTGGAAAATGGTCCGTTTTCAAATGTTTTATTTTTGAACGTCAGTTCACATTTGGAGGTGGATCATCAGTGTTAGAGCTAAAATTAGCATGTTTAAAGTGATTTTCATGCTTCCAGGGGCCCAAAACACAAGATTTATGGAATGGTTAAAAGTGCATGAAAATGGCCAATTTACTCACTCTGAGTTCTCAAAAAGGGTTTCTTCACCCCGTGAAGTTAATTAAATACCATTTGGAGGCATTTAATGTTCGAGCAAAAACGGCTGATTTTCGACAAAAGAGATAACACCCCCCCATTACGTCATGCTTCAGAAATGTGGAAAATGGTCCGTTTTCAAATGTTTTATTTTTGAACGTCAGTTCACATTTGTAGGTGGATCATCAGTGTTAGAGCTAAAATTAGCATGTTTAAAGTGATTTTCATGCTTCCAGGGGCTCGGGAAGTTAATTAAATACCATTTGGAGGCATTTAATGTTCGAGCAAAAACGGCTGATTTTCGACAAAAGAGATAACACCCCCCCATTACGTCATGCTTCAGAAATGTGGAAAATGGTCCGTTTTCAAATGTTTTATTTTTGAACGTCAGTTCACATTTGTAGGTGGATTATCAGTGTTAGAGCTAAAATTAGCATGTTTAAAGTGATTTTCATGCTTCCAGGGGCCCAAAACACAAGATTTATGGAATGGTTAAAAGTGCATGAAAATGGCCAATTTACTCACTCTGTGTTCTCAAAAAGGGTTTCTTCACCCCGGGAAGTTAATTAAATACCATTTGGAGGCATTTAATCTTCGAGCAAAAACGGCTGATTTTCGGCAAAAGAGATAACACCCCCCCATTACGTCATGCTTCAGAAATGTGGAAAATGGTCCGTTTTCAAATGTTTTATTTTTGAACGTCAGTTCACATTTGTAGGTGGATCATCAGTGTTAGAGCTAAAATTAGCATGTTTAAAGTGATTTTCATGCTTCCAGGGGCCCAAAACACAAGATTTATGGAATGGTTAAAAGTGCATGAAAATGGCCAATTTACTCACTCTGAGTTCTCAAAAAGGGTTTCTTCACCCCGTGAAGTTAATTAAATACCATTTGGAGGCATTTAATGTTCGAGCAAAAACGGCTGATTTTCGACAAAAGAGATAACACCCCCCCATTACGTCATGCTTCAGAAATGTGGAAAATGGTCCGTTTTCAAATGTTTTATTTTTGAACGTCAGTTCACATTTGTAGGTGGATCATCAGTGTTAGAGCTAAAATTAGCATGTTTAAAGTGATTTTCATGCTTCCAGGGGCTCGGGAAGTTAATTAAATACCATTTGGAGGCATTTAATGTTCGAGCAAAAACGGCTGATTTTCGACAAAAGAGATAACACCCCCCCATTACGTCATGCTTCAGAAATGTGGAAAATGGTCCGTTTTCAAATGTTTTATTTTTGAACGTCAGTTCACATTTGTAGGTGGATTATCAGTGTTAGAGCTAAAATTAGCATGTTTAAAGTGATTTTCATGCTTCCAGGGGCCCAAAACACAAGATTTATGGAATGGTTAAAAGTGCATGAAAATGGCCAATTTACTCACTCTGAGTTCTCAAAAAGGGTTTCTTCACCCCGGGAAGTTAATTAAATACCATTTGGAGGCATTTAATCTTCGAGCAAAAACGGCTGATTTTCGGCAAAAGAGATAACACCCCCCCATTACGTCATGCTTCAGAAATGTGGAAAATGGTCCGTTTTCAAATGTTTTATTTTTGAACGTCAGTTCACATTTGTAGGTGGATCATCAGTGTTAGAGCTAAAATTAGCATGTTTAAAGTGATTTTCATGCTTCCAGGGGCCCAAAACACAAGATTTATGGAATGGTTAAAAGTGCATGAAAATGGCCAATTTACTCACTCTGAGTTCTCAAAAAGGGTTTCTTCACCCCGGGAAGTTAATTAAATACCATTTGGAGGCATTTAATGTTCGAGCAAAAACTGCTGATTTTCGACAAAAGAGATAACACCCCCCAATTACGTCATGCTTCAAAAATGTGGAAAATGGTCCGTTTTCAAATGTTTTATTTTTGAACGTCAGTTCACATTTGTAGGTGGATCATCAGTGTTAGAGCTAAAATTAGCATGTTTAAAGTGATTTTCATGCTTCCAGGGGCTCGGGAAGTTAATTAAATACCATTTGGAGGCATTTAATGTTCGAGCAAAAACGGCTGATTTTCGACAAAAGAGATAACACCCCCCCATTACGTCATGCTTCAGAAATGTGGAAAATGGTCAGTTTTCAAATGTTTTATTTTTGAACGTCAGTTCACATTTGTAGGTGGATCATCAGTGTTAGAGCTAAAATTAGCATGTTTAAAGTGATTCTCATGCTTCCAGGGGCCCAAAACACAAGATTTATGGAATGGTTAAAAGTGCATGAAAATGGCCAATTTACTCACTCTGAGTTCTCAAAAAGGGTTTCTTCACCCCGGGAAGTTAATTAAATACCATTTGGAGGCATTTAATGTTCGAGCAAAAACGGCTGATTTTCGACAAAAGAGATAACACCCCCCCCATTACGTCATGCTTCAGAAATGTGGAAAATGGTCCGTTTTCAAATGTTTTATTTTTGAACGTCAGTTCACATTTGTAGGTGGATCATCAGTGTTAGAGCTAAAATTAGCATGTTTAAAGTGATTTTCATGCTTCCAGGGGCTCGGGAAGTTAATTAAATACCATTTGGAGGCATTTAATGTTCGAGCAAAAACGGCTGATTTTCGACAAAAGAGATAACACCCCCCCATTACGTCATGCTTCAGAAATGTGGAAAATGGTCCGTTTTCAAATGTTTTATTTTTGAACGTCAGTTCACATTTGTAGGTGGATCATCAGTGTTAGAGCTAAAATTAGCATGTTTAAAGTGATTTTCATGCTTCCAGGGGCTCGGGAAGTTAATTAAATACCATTTGGAGGCATTTAATGTTCGAGCAAAAACGGCTGATTTTTGACAAAAGAGATAACACCCCCCCATTACGTCATGCTTCAGAAATGTGGAAAATGGTCCGTTTTCAAATGTTTTATTTTTGAACGTCAGTTCACATTTGTAGGTGGATCATCAGTGTTAGAGCTAAAATTAGCATGTTTAAAGTGATTTTCATGCTTCCAGGGGCTCGGGAAGTTAATTAAATACCATTTGGAGGCATTTAATGTTCGAGCAAAAACGGCTGATTTTCGACAAAAGAGATAACACCCCCCCATTACGTCATGCTTCAGAAATGTGGAAAATGGTCCGTTTTCAAATGTTTTATTTTTGAACGTCAGTTCACATTTGTAGGTGGATCATCAGTGTTAGAGCTAAAATTAGCATGTTTAAAGTGATTTTCATGCTTCCAGGGGCTCGGGAAGTTAATTAAATACCATTTGGAGGCATTTAATGTTCGAACAAAAACGGCTGATTTTCGACAAAAGAGATAACACCCCCCCATTACGTCATGCTTCAGAAATGTGGAAAATGGTCCGTTTTCAAATGTTTTATTTTTGAACGTCAGTTCACATTTGTAGGTGGATCATCAGTGTTAGAGCTAAAATTAGCATGTTTAAAGTGATTTTCATGCTTCCAGGGGCTCGGGAAGTTAATTAAATACCATTTGGAGGCATTTAATGTTCGAGCAAAAACGGCTGATTTTCGACAAAAGAGATAACACCCCCCCATTACGTCATGCTTCAGAAATGTGGAAAATGGTCCGTTTTCAAATGTTTTATTTTTGAACGTCAGTTCACATTTGTAGGTGGATCATCAGTGTTAGAGCTAAAATTAGCATGTTTAAAGTGATTTTCATGCTTCCAGGGGCTCGGGAAGTTAATTAAATACCATTTGGAGGCATTTAATGTTCGAGCAAAAACGGCTGATTTTCGACAAAAGAGATAACACCCCCCCATTACGTCATGCTTCAGAAATGTGGAAAATGGTCCGTTTTCAAATGTTTTATTTTTGAACGTCAGTTCACATTTGTAGGTGGATCATCAGTGTTAGAGCTAAAATTAGCATGTTTAAAGTGATTTTCATGCTTCCAGGGGCTCGGGAAGTGAAATAAATACCATTTGGAGGCATTTAATGTTCGAGCAAAAACGGCTGATTTTCGACAAAAGAGATAACACCCCCCCATTACGTCATGCTTCAGAAATGTGGAAAATGGTCCGTTTTCAAATGTTTTATTTTTGAACGTCAGTTCACATTTGTAGGTGGATCATCAGTGTTAGAGCTAAAATTAGCATGTTTAAAGTGATTTTCATGCTTCCAGGGGCCCAAAACACAAGATTTATGGAATGGTTAAAAGTGCATGAAAATGGCCAATTTACTCACTCTGAGTTCTCAAAAAGGGTTTCTTCACCCCGGGAAGTTAATTAAATACCATTTGGAGGCATTTAATGTTCGAGCAAAAACGGCTGATTTTCGACAAAAGAGATAACACCCCCCCATTACGTCATGCTTCAGAAATGTGGAAAATGGTCAGTTTTCAAATGTTTTATTTTTGAACGTCAGTTCACATTTGTAGGTGGATCATCAGTGTTAGAGCTAAAATTAGCATGTTTAAAGTGATTTTCATGCTTCCAGGGGCCCAAAACACAAGATTTATGGAATGGTTAAAAGTGCATGAAAATGGCCAATTTACTCACTCTGAGTTCTCAAAAAGGGTTTCTTCACCCCGGGAAGTTAATTAAATACCATTTGGAGGCATTTAATGTTCGAGCAAAAACGGCTGATTTTCGACAAAAGAGATAACACCCCCCCATTACGTCATGCTTCAGAAATGTGGAAAATGGTCAGTTTTCAAATGTTTTATTTTTGAACGTCAGTTCACATTTGTAGGTGGATCATCAGTGTTAGAGCTAAAATTAGCATGTTTAAAGTGATTTTCATGCTTCCAGGGGCCCAAAACACAAGATTTATGGAATGGTTAAAAGTGCATGAAAATGGCCAATTTACTCACTCTGAGTTCTCAAAAAGGGTTTCTTCACCCCGGGAAGTTAATTAAATACCATTTGGAGGCATTTAATGTTCGAGCAAAAACGGCTGATTTTCGACAAAAGAGATAACACCCCCCCATTACGTCATGCTTCAGAAATGTGGAAAATGGTCCGTTTTCAAATGTTTTATTTTTGAACGTCAGTTCACATTTGTAGGTGGATCATCAGTGTTAGAGCTAAAATTAGCATGTTTAAAGTGATTTTCATGCTTCCAGGGGCTCGGGAAGTTAATTAAATACCATTTGGAGGCATTTAATGTTCGAGCAAAAACGGCTGATTTTCGACAAAAGAAGATAACGCCCCCCCATTACGTCATGCTTCAGAAATGTGGAAAATGGTCCGTTTTCAAATGTTTTATTTTTGAACGTCAGTTCACATTTGTAGGTGGATCATCAGTGTTAGAGCTAAAATGAGCATGTTTAAAGTGATTTTCATGCTTCCAGGGGCCCAAAACACAAGATTAATGGAATGGTTAAAAGTGCATGAAAATGGCCAATTTACTCACTCTGAGTACTCAAAAAGGGTTTCTTCACCCCGGGAAGTTAATTAAATACCATTTGGAGGTGTCTAATGTTCGAGCAAAAACGGCTGATTTTCGACAAAAGAGATAACACCCCCCCATTACGTCATGCTTCAGAAATGTGGAAAATGGTCCGTTTTCAAATGTTTTATTTTTGAACGTCAGTTCACATTTGTAGGTGGATCATCAGTGTTAGAGCTAAAATTAGCATGTTTAAAGTGATTTTCATGCTTCCAGGGGCTCGGAAATTGAAATAAATACCATTTGGAGGCATTTAATGTTCGAGCAAAAACGGCTGATTTTCGACAAAAGAGATAACACCCCCCCATTACGTCATGCTTCAGAAATGTGGAAAATGGTCCGTTTTCAAATGTTTTATTTTTGAACGTCAGTTCACATTTGTAGGTGGATCATCAGTGTTAGAGCTAAAATTAGCATGTTTAAAGTGATTTTCATGCTTCCAGGGGCCCAAAACACAAGATTTATGGAATGGTTAAAAGTGCATGAAAATGGCCAATTTACTCACTCTGAGTTCTCAAAAAGGGTTTCTTCACCCCGGGAAGTTAATTAAATACCATTTGGAGGCATTTAATGTTTGAGCAAAAATGGCTGATTTTCGACAAAAGAGATAACACCCCCCAATTACGTCATGCTTCAGAAATGTGGAAAATGGTCCGTTTTCAAATGTTTTATTTTTGAACGTCAGTTCACATTTGTAGGTGGATCATCAGTGTTAGAGCTAAAATTAGCATGTTTAAAGTGATTTTCATGCTTCCAGGGGCTGGGGAAGTTAATTAAATACCATTTGGAGGCATTTAATGTTCGAGCAAAAACGGCTGATTTTCGACAAAAGAGATAACACCCCCCCATTACGTCATGCTTCAGAAATGTGGAAAATGGTCCGTTTTCAAATGTTTTATTTTTGAACGTCAGTTCACATTTGTAGGTGGATCATCAGTGTTAGAGCTAAAATTAGCATGTTTAAAGTGATTTTCATGCTTCCAGGGGCCCAAAACACAAGATTTATGGAATGGTTAAAAGTGCATGAAAATGGCCAATTTACTCACTCTGAGTTCTCAAAAAGGGTTTTTTCACCCCGGGAAGTTAATTAAATACCATTTGGAGGCATTTAATGTTCGAGCAAAAACGGCTGATTTTCGACAAAAGAGATAACACCCCCCCATTACGTCATGCTTCAGAAATGTGGAAAATGGTCCGTTTTCAAATGTTTTATTTTTGAACGTCAGTTCACATTTGTAGGTGGATCATCAGTGTTAGAGCTAAAATTAGCATGTTTAAAGTGATTTTCATGCTTCCAGGGGCCCAAAACACAAGATTTATGGAATGGTTAAAAGTGCATGAAAATGGCCAATTTACTCACTCTGAGTTCTCAAAAAGGGTTTCTTCACCCCGGGAAGTTAATTAAATACCATTTGGAGGCATTTAATGTTCGAGCAAAAACGGCTGATTTTCGACAAAAGAGATAACACCCCCCCATTACGTCATGCTTCAGAAATGTGGAAAATGGTCCGTTTTCAAATGTTTTATTTTTGAACGTCAGTTCACATTTGTAGGTGGATCATCAGTGTTAGAGCTAAAATTAGCATGTTTAAAGTGATTTTCATGCTTCCAGGGGCTCGGGAAGTTAATTAAATACCATTTGGAGGCATTTAATGTTCGAGCAAAAACGGCTGATTTTCGACAAAAGAGATAACACCCCCCCATTACGTCATGCTTCAGAAATGTGGAAAATGGTCCGTTTTCAAATGTTTTATTTTTGAACGTCAGTTCACATTTGTAGGTGGATCATCAGTGTTAGAGCTAAAATTAGCATGTTTAAAGTGATTTTCATGCTTCCAGGGGCCCAAAACACAAGATTTATGGAATGGTTAAAAGTGCATGAAAATGGCCAATTTACTCACTCTGAGTTCTCAAAAAGGGTTTCTTCACCCCGGGAAGTTAATTAAATACCATTTGGAGGCATTTAATGTTCGAGCAAAAACGGCTGATTTTCGGCAAAAGAGATAACACCCCCCCATTACGTCATGCTTCAGAAATGTGGAAAATGGTCCGTTTTCAAATGTTTTATTTTTGAACGTCAGTTCACATTTGGAGGTGGATCATCAGTGTTAGAGCTAAAATTAGCATGTTTAAAGTGATTTTCATGCTTCCAGGGGCCCAAAACACAAGATTTATGGAATGGTTAAAAGTGCATGAAAATGGCCAATTTACTCACTCTGAGTTCTCAAAAAGGGTTTCTTCACCCCGTGAAGTTAATTAAATACCATTTGGAGGCATTTAATGTTCGAGCAAAAACGGCTGATTTTCGACAAAAGAGATAACACCCCCCCATTACGTCATGCTTCAGAAATGTGGAAAATGGTCCGTTTTCAAATGTTTTATTTTTGAACGTCAGTTCACATTTGTAGGTGGATCATCAGTGTTAGAGCTAAAATTAGCATGTTTAAAGTGATTTTCATGCTTCCAGGGGCTCGGGAAGTTAATTAAATACCATTTGGAGGCATTTAATGTTCGAACAAAAACGGCTGATTTTCGACAAAAGAGATAACACCCCCCCATTACGTCATGCTTCAGAAATGTGGAAAATGGTCCGTTTTCAAATGTTTTATTTTTGAACGTCAGTTCACATTTGTAGGTGGATCATCAGTGTTAGAGCTAAAATTAGCATGTTTAAAGTGATTTTCATGCTTCCAGGGGCTCGGGAAGTTAATTAAATACCATTTGGAGGCATTTAATGTTCGAGCAAAAACGGCTGATTTTCGACAAAAGAGATAACACCCCCCCATTACGTCATGCTTCAGAAATGTGGAAAATGGTCCGTTTTCAAATGTTTTATTTTTGAACGTCAGTTCACATTTGTAGGTGGATCATCAGTGTTAGAGCTAAAATTAGCATGTTTAAAGTGATTTTCATGCTTCCAGGGGCTCGGGAAGTTAATTAAATACCATTTGGAGGCATTTAATGTTCGAGCAAAAACGGCTGATTTTCGACAAAAGAGATAACACCCCCCCATTACGTCATGCTTCAGAAATGTGGAAAATGGTCCGTTTTCAAATGTTTTATTTTTGAACGTCAGTTCACATTTGTAGGTGGATCATCAGTGTTAGAGCTAAAATTAGCATGTTTAAAGTGATTTTCATGCTTCCAGGGGCTCGGGAAGTTAATTAAATACCATTTGGAGGCATTTAATGTTCGAGCAAAAACGGCTGATTTTCGACAAAAGAGATAACACCCCCCCATTACGTCATGCTTCAGAAATGTGGAAAATGGTCCGTTTTCAAATGTTTTATTTTTGAACGTCAGTTCACATTTGTAGGTGGATCATCAGTGTTAGAGCTAAAATTAGCATGTTTAAAGTGATTTTCATGCTTCCAGGGGCCCAAAACACAAGATTTATGGAATGGTTAAAAGTGCATGAAAATGGCCAATTTACTCACTCTGAGTTCTCAAAAAGGGTTTCTTCACCCCGGGAAGTTAATTAAATACCATTTGGAGGCATTTAATGTTCGAGCAAAAACGGCTGATTTTCGACAAAAGAGATAACACCCCCCCCATTACGTCATGCTTCAGAAATGTGGAAAATGGTCAGTTTTCAAATGTTTTATTTTTGAACGTCAGTTCACATTTGTAGGTGGATCATCAGTGTTAGAGCTAAAATTAGCATGTTTAAAGTGATTTTCATGCTTCCAGGGGCCCAAAACACAAGATTTATGGAATGGTTAAAAGTGCATGAAAATGGCCAATTTACTCACTCTGAGTTCTCAAAAAGGGTTTCTTCACCCCGGGAAGTTAATTAAATACCATTTGGAGGCATTTAATGTTCGAGCAAAAACGGCTGATTTTCGACAAAAGAGATAACACCCCCCCATTACGTCATGCTTCAGAAATGTGGAAAATGGTCCGTTTTCAAATGTTTTATTTTTGAACGTCAGTTCACATTTGTAGGTGGATCATCAGTGTTAGAGCTAAAATTAGCATGTTTAAAGTGATTTTCATGCTTCCAGGGGCTCGGGAAGTTAATTAAATACCATTTGGAGGCATTTAATGTTCGAGCAAAAACGGCTGATTTTCGACAAAAGAAGATAACGCCCCCCCATTACGTCATGCTTCAGAAATGTGGAAAATGGTCCGTTTTCAAATGTTTTATTTTTGAACGTCAGTTCACATTTGTAGGTGGATCATCAGTGTTAGAGCTAAAATGAGCATGTTTAAAGTGATTTTCATGCTTCCAGGGGCCCAAAACACAAGATTAATGGAATGGTTAAAAGTGCATGAAAATGGCCAATTTACTCACTCTGAGTACTCAAAAAGGGTTTCTTCACCCCGGGAAGTTAATTAAATACCATTTGGAGGTGTCTAATGTTCGAGCAAAAACGGCTGATTTTCGACAAAAGAGATAACACCCCCCCATTACGTCATGCTTCAGAAATGTGGAAAATGGTCCGTTTTCAAATGTTTTATTTTTGAACGTCAGTTCACATTTGTAGGTGGATCATCAGTGTTAGAGCTAAAATTAGCATGTTTAAAGTGATTTTCATGCTTCCAGGGGCTCGGAAATTGAAATAAATACCATTTGGAGGCATTTAATGTTCGAGCAAAAACGGCTGATTTTCGACAAAAGAGATAACACCCCCCCATTACGTCATGCTTCAGAAATGTGGAAAATGGTCCGTTTTCAAATGTTTTATTTTTGAACGTCAGTTCACATTTGTAGGTGGATCATCAGTGTTAGAGCTAAAATTAGCATGTTTAAAGTGATTTTCATGCTTCCAGGGGCCCAAAACACAAGATTTATGGAATGGTTAAAAGTGCATGAAAATGGCCAATTTACTCACTCTGAGTTCTCAAAAAGGGTTTCTTCACCCCGGGAAGTTAATTAAATACCATTTGGAGGCATTTAATGTTTGAGCAAAAACGGCTGATTTTCGACAAAAGAGATAACACCCCCCAATTACGTCATGCTTCAGAAATGTGGAAAATGGTCCGTTTTCAAATGTTTTATTTTTGAACGTCAGTTCACATTTGTAGGTGGATCATCAGTGTTAGAGCTAACATTAGCATGTTTAAAGTGATTTTCATGCTTCCAGGGGCTCGGGAAGTTAATTAAATACCATTTGGAGGCATTTAATGTTCGAGCAAAAACGGCTGATTTTCGACAAAAGAGATAACACCCCCCCATTACGTCATGCTTCAGAAATGTGGAAAATGGTCCGTTTTCAAATGTTTTATTTTTGAACGTCAGTTCACATTTGTAGGTGGATCATCAGTGTTAGAGCTAAAATTAGCATGTTTAAAGTGATTTTCATGCTTCCAGGGGCCCAAAACACAAGATTTATGGAATGGTTAAAAGTGCATGAAAATGGCCAATTTACTCACTCTGAGTTCTCAAAAAGGGTTTTTTCACCCCGGGAAGTTAATTAAATACCATTTGGAGGCATTTAATGTTCGAGCAAAAACGGCTGATTTTCGACAAAAGAGATAACACCCCCCCATTACGTCATGCTTCAGAAATGTGGAAAATGGTCCGTTTTCAAATGTTTTATTTTTGAACGTCAGTTCACATTTGTAGGTGGATCATCAGTGTTAGAGCTAAAATTAGCATGTTTAAAGTGATTTTCATGCTTCCAGGGGCCCAAAACACAAGATTTATGGAATGGTTAAAAGTGCATGAAAATGGCCAATTTACTCACTCTGAGTTCTCAAAAAGGGTTTCTTCACCCCGGGAAGTTAATTAAATACCATTTGGAGGCATTTAATGTTCGAGCAAAAACGGCTGATTTTGGACAAAAGAGATAACACCCCCCCATTACGTCATGCTTCAGAAATGTGGAAAATGGTCCGTTTTCAAATGTTTTATTTTTGAACGTCAGTTCACATTTGTAGGTGGATCATCAGTGTTAGAGCTAAAATTAGCATGTTTAAAGTGATTTTCATGCTTCCAGGGGCTCGGGAAGTTAATTAAATACCATTTGGAGGCATTTAATGTTCGAGCAAAAACGGCTGATTTTCGACAAAAGAGATAACACCCCCCCATTACGTCATGCTTCAGAAATGTGGAAAATGGTCCGTTTTCAAATGTTTTATTTTTGAACGTCAGTTCACATTTGTAGGTGGATCATCAGTGTTAGAGCTAAAATTAGCATGTTTAAAGTGATTTTCATGCTTCCAGGGGCCCAAAACACAAGATTTATGGAATGGTTAAAAGTGCATGAAAATGGCCAATTTACTCACTCTGAGTTCTCAAAAAGGGTTTCTTCACCCCGGGAAGTTAATTAAATACCATTTGGAGGCATTTAATGTTCGAGCAAAAACGGCTGATTTTCGGCAAAAGAGATAACACCCCCCCATTACGTCATGCTTCAGAAATGTGGAAAATGGTCCGTTTTCAAATGTTTTATTTTTGAACGTCAGTTCACATTTGGAGGTGGATCATCAGTGTTAGAGCTAAAATTAGCATGTTTAAAGTGATTTTCATGCTTCCAGGGGCCCAAAACACAAGATTTATGGAATGGTTAAAAGTGCATGAAAATGGCCAATTTACTCACTCTGAGTTCTCAAAAAGGGTTTCTTCACCACGTGAAGTTAATTAAATACCATTTGGAGGCATTTAATGTTCGAGCAAAAACGGCTGATTTTCGACAAAAGAGATAACACCCCCCCATTACGTCATGCTTCAGAAATGTGGAAAATGGTCCGTTTTCAAATGTTTTATTTTTGAACGTCAGTTCACATTTGTAGGTGGATCATCAGTGTTAGAGCTAAAATTAGCATGTTTAAAGTGATTTTCATGCTTCCAGGGGCCCAAAACACAAGATTTATGGAATGGTTAAAAGTGCATGAAAATGGCCAATTTACTCACTCTGAGTTCTCAAAAAGGGTTTCTTCACCCCGGGAAGTTAATTAAATACCATTTGGAGGCATTTAATGTTCGAGCAAAAACGGCTGATTTTCGACAAAAGAGATAACACCCCCCCATTACGTCATGCTTCAGAAATGTGGAAAATGGTCCGTTTTCAAATGTTTTATTTTTGAACGTCAGTTCACATTTGTAGGTGGATCATCAGTGTTAGAGCTAAAATTAGCATGTTTAAAGTGATTTTCATGCTTCCAGGGGCTCGGGAAGTTAATTAAATACCATTTGGAGGCATTTAATGTTCGAGCAAAAACGGCTGATTTTCGACAAAAGAGATAACACCCCCCCATTACGTCATGCTTCAGAAATGTGGAAAATGGTCCGTTTTCAAATGTTTTATTTTTGAACGTCAGTTCACATTTGTAGGTGGATCATCAGTGTTAGAGCTAAAATTAGCATGTTTAAAGTGATTTTCATGCTTCCAGGGGCCCAAAACACAAGATTTATGGAATGGTTAAAAGTGCATGAAAATGGCCAATTTACTCACTCTGAGTTCTCAAAAAGGGTTTCTTCACCCCGGGAAGTTAATTAAATACCATTTGGAGGCATTTAATGTTCGAGCAAAAACGGCTGATTTTCGGCAAAAGAGATAACACCCCCCCATTACGTCATGCTTCAGAAATGTGGAAAATGGTCCGTTTTCAAATGTTTTATTTTTGAACGTCAGTTCACATTTGGAGGTGGATCATCAGTGTTAGAGCTAAAATTAGCATGTTTAAAGTGATTTTCATGCTTCCAGGGGCCCAAAACACAAGATTTATGGAATGGTTAAAAGTGCATGAAAATGGCCAATTTACTCACTCTGAGTTCTCAAAAAGGGTTTCTTCACCCCGTGAAGTTAATTAAATACCATTTGGAGGCATTTAATGTTCGAGCAAAAACGGCTGATTTTCGACAAAAGAGATAACACCCCCCCATTACGTCATGCTTCAGAAATGTGGAAAATGGTCCGTTTTCAAATGTTTTATTTTTGAACGTCAGTTCACATTTGTAGGTGGATCATCAGTGTTAGAGCTAAAATTAGCATGTTTAAAGTGATTTTCATGCTTCCAGGGGCTCGGGAAGTTAATTAAATACCATTTGGAGGCATTTAATGTTCGAGCAAAAACGGCTGATTTTCGACAAAAGAGATAACACCCCCCCATTACGTCATGCTTCAGAAATGTGGAAAATGGTCCATTTTCAAATGTTTTATTTTTGAACGTCAGTTCACATTTGTAGGTGGATTATCAGTGTTAGAGCTAAAATTAGCATGTTTAAAGTGATTTTCATGCTTCCAGGGGCCCAAAACACAAGATTTATGGAATGGTTAAAAGTGCATGAAAATGGCCAATTTACTCACTCTGAGTTCTCAAAAAGGGTTTCTTCACCCCGGGAAGTTAATTAAATACCATTTGGAGGCATTTAATGTTCGAGCAAAAACGGCTGATTTTCGGCAAAAGAGATAACACCCCCCCATTACGTCATGCTTCAGAAATGTGGAAAATGGTCCGTTTTCAAATGTTTTATTTTTGAACGTCAGTTCACATTTGTAGGTGGATCATCAGTGTTAGAGCTAAAATTAGCATGTTTAAAGTGATTTTCATGCTTCCAGGGGCCCAAAACACAAGATTTATGGAATGGTTAAAAGTGCATGAAAATGGCCAATTTACTCACTCTGAGTTCTCAAAAAGGGTTTCTTCACCCCGGGAAGTTAATTAAATACCATTTGGAGGCATTTAATGTTCGAGCAAAAACTGCTGATTTTCGACAAAAGAGATAACACCCCCCAATTACGTCATGCTTCAAAAATGTGGAAAATGGTCCGTTTTCAAATGTTTTATTTTTGAACGTCAGTTCACATTTGTAGGTGGATCATCAGTGTTAGAGCTAAAATTAGCATGTTTAAAGTGATTTTCATGCTTCCAGGGGCTCGGGAAGTTAATTAAATACCATTTGGAGGCATTTAATGTTCGAGCAAAAACGGCTGATTTTCGACAAAAGAGATAACACCCCCCCATTACGTCATGCTTCAGAAATGTGGAAAATGGTCAGTTTTCAAATGTTTTATTTTTGAACGTCAGTTCACATTTGTAGGTGGATCATCAGTGTTAGAGCTAAAATTAGCATGTTTAAAGTGATTCTCATGCTTCCAGGGGCCCAAAACACAAGATTTATGGAATGGTTAAAAGTGCATGAAAATGGCCAATTTACTCACTCTGAGTTCTCAAAAAGGGTTTCTTCACCCCGGGAAGTTAATTAAATACCATTTGGAGGCATTTAATGTTCGAGCAAAAACGGCTGATTTTCGACAAAAGAGATAACACCCCCCCATTACGTCATGCTTCAGAAATGTGGAAAATGGTCCGTTTTCAAATGTTTTATTTTTGAACGTCAGTTCACATTTGTAGGTGGATCATCAGTGTTAGAGCTAAAATTAGCATGTTTAAAGTGATTTTCATGCTTCCAGGGGCTCGGGAAGTTAATTAAATACCATTTGGAGGCATTTAATGTTCGAGCAAAAACGGCTGATTTTCGACAAAAGAGATAACACCCCCCCATTACGTCATGCTTCAGAAATGTGGAAAATGGTCCGTTTTCAAATGTTTTATTTTAGAACGTCAGTTCACATTTGTAGGTGGATCATCAGTGTTAGAGCTAAAATTAGCATGTTTAAAGTGATTTTCATGCTTCCAGGGGCTCGGGAAGTTGATTAAATACCATTTGGAGGCATTTAATGTTCGAGCAAAAACGGCTGATTTTTGACAAAAGAGATAACACCCCCCCATTACGTCATGCTTCAGAAATGTGGAAAATGGTCCGTTTTCAAATGTTTTATTTTTGAACGTCAGTTCACATTTGTAGGTGGATCATCAGTGTTAGAGCTAAAATTAGCATGTTTAAAGTGATTTTCATGCTTCCAGGGGCCCAAAACACAAGATTTATGGAATGGTTAAAAGTGCATGAAAATGGCCAATTTACTCACTCTGAGTTCTCAAAAAGGGTTTCTTCACCCCGGGAAGTTAATTAAATACCATTTGGAGGCATTTAATGTTCGAGCAAAACGGCTGATTTTCGACAAAAGAGATAACACCCCCCAATTACGTCATGCTTCAGAAATGTGGAAAATGGTCCGTTTTCAAATGTTTTATTTTTGAACGTCAGTTCACATTTGTAGGTGGATCATCAGTGTTAGAGCTAAAATTAGCATGTTTAAAGTGATTTTCATGCTTCCAGGGGCTCGGGAAGTTAATTAAATACCATTTGGAGGCATTTAATGTTCGAGCAAAAACGGCTGATTTTCGACAAAAGAGATAACACCCCCCCATTACGTCATGCTTCAGAAATGTGGAAAATGGTCAGTTTTCAAATGTTTTATTTTTGAACGTCAGTTCACATTTGTAGGTGGATCATCAGTGTTAGAGCTAAAATTAGCATGTTTAAAGTGATTTTCATGCTTCCAGGGGCCCAAAACACAAGATTTATGGAATGGTTAAAAGTGCATGAAAATGGCCAATTTACTCACTCTGAGTTCTCAAAAAGGGTTTCTTCACCCCGGGAAGTTAATTAAATACCATTTGGAGGCATTTAATGTTCGAGCAAAAACAGCTGATTTTCGACAAAAGAGATAACACCCCCCCATTACGTCATGCTTCAGAAATGTGGAAAATGGTCCGTTTTCAAATGTTTTATTTTTGAACGTCAGTTCACATTTGTAGGTGGATCATCAGTGTTAGAGCTAAAATTAGCATGTTTAAAGTGATTTTCATGCTTCCAGGGGCCCAAAACACAAGATTTATGGAATGGTTAAAAGTGCATGAAAATGGCCAATTTACTCACTCTGAGTTCTCAAAAAGGGTTTCTTCACCCCGGGAAGTTAATTAAATACCATTTGGAGGCATTTAATGTTTGAGCAAAAACGGCTGATTTTCGACAAAAGAGATAACACCCCCCCATTACGTCATGCTTCAGAAATGTGGAAAATGGTCCGTTTTCAAATGTTTTATTTTTGAACGTCAGTTCACATTTGTAGGTGGATCATCAGTGTTAGAGCTAAAATTAGCATGTTTAAAGTGATTTTCATGCTTCCAGGGGCTCGGGAAGTTAATTAAATACCATTTGGAGGCATTTAATGTTCGAGCAAAAACGGCTGATTTTCGACAAAAGAGATAACACCCCCCCATTACGTCATGCTTCAGAAATGTGGAAAATGGTCCGTTTTCAAATGTTTTATTTTTGAACGTCAGTTCACATTTGTAGGTGGATCATCAGTGTTAGAGCTAAAATTAGCATGTTTAAAGTGATTTTCATGCTTCCAGGGGCCCAAAACACAAGATTTATGGAATGGTTAAAAGTGCATGAAAATGGCCAATTTACTCACTCTGAGTTCTCAAAAAGGGTTTTTTCACCCCGGGAAGTTAATTAAATACCATTTGGAGGCATTTAATGTTCGAGCAAAAACGGCTGATTTTCGACAAAAGAGATAACACCCCCCCATTACGTCATGCTTCAGAAATGTGGAAAATGGTCCGTTTTCAAATGTTTTATTTTTGAACGTCAGTTCACATTTGTAGGTGGATCATCAGTGTTAGAGCTAAAATTAGCATGTTTAAAGTGATTTTCATGCTTCCAGGGGCCCAAAACACAAAATTTATGGAATGGTTAAAAGTGCATGAAAATGGCCAATTTATTCACTCTGAGTTCTCAAAAAGGGTTTCTTCACCCCGGGAAGTTAATTAAATACCATTTGGAGGCATTTAATGTTCGAGCAAAAACGGCTGATTTTCGACAAAAGAGATAACACCCCCCCATTACGTCATGCTTCAGAAATGTGGAAAATGGTCCGTTTTCAAATGTTTTATTTTTGAACGTCAGTTCACATTTGTAGGTGGATCATCAGTGTTAGAGCTAAAATTAGCATGTTTAAAGTGATTTTCATGCTTCCAGGGGCTCGGGAAGTTAATTAAATACCATTTGGAGGCATTTAATGTTCGAGCAAAAACGGCTGATTTTCGACAAAAGAGATAACACCCCCCCATTACGTCATGCTTCAGAAATGTGGAAAATGGTCCGTTTTCAATGTTTTATTTTTGAACGTAAGTTCACATTTGTAGGTGGATCATCAGTGTTAGAGCTAAAATTAGCATGTTTAAAGTGATTTTCATGCTTCCAGGGGCCCAAAACACAAGATTTATGGAATGGTTAAAAGTGCATGAAAATGGCCAATTTACTCACTCTGAGTTCTCAAAAAGGGTTTCTTCACCCCGGGAAGTTAATTAAATACCATTTGGAGGCATTTAATATTCGAGCAAAAACGGCTGATTTTCGACAAAAGAGATAACACTCCCCCATTACGTCATGCTTCAGAAATGTGGAAAATGGTCCGTTTTCAAATGTTTTATTTTTGAACGTCAGTTCACATTTGTAGGTGGATCATCAGTGTTAGAGCTAAAATTAGCATGTTTAAAGTGATTTTCATGCTTCCAGGGGCTCGGGAAGTTAATTAAATACCATTTGGAGGCATTTAATGTTCGAGCAAAAACGGCTGATTTTCGACAAAAGAGATAACACCCCCCCATTACGTCATGCTTCAGAAATGTGGAAAATGGTCCGTTTTCAAATGTTTTATTTTTGAACGTCAGTTCACATTTGTAGGTGGATCATCAGTGTTAGAGCTAAAATTAGCATGTTTAAAGTGATTTTCATGCTTCCAGGGGCTCGGGAAGTTAATTAAATACCATTTGGAGGCATTTAATGTTCGAACAAAAACGGCTGATTTTCGACAAAAGAGATAACACCCCCCCATTACGTCATGCTTCAGAAATGTGGAAAATGGTCCGTTTTCAAATGTTTTATTTTTGAACGTCAGTTCACATTTGTAGGTGGATCATCAGTGTTAGAGCTAAAATTAGCATGTTTAAAGTGATTTTCATGCTTCCAGGGGCTCGGGAAGTTAATTAAATACCATTTGGAGGCATTTAATGTTCGAGCAAAAACGGCTGATTTTCGACAAAAGAGATAACACCCCCCCATTACGTCATGCTTCAGAAATGTGGAAAATGGTCCGTTTTCAAATGTTTTATTTTTGAACGTCAGTTCACATTTGTAGGTGGATCATCAGTGTTAGAGCTAAAATTAGCATGTTTAAAGTGATTTTCATGCTTCCAGGGGCTCGGGAAGTTAATTAAATACCATTTGGAGGCATTTAATGTTCGAGCAAAAACGGCTGATTTTCGACAAAAGAGATAACACCCCCCCATTACGTCATGCTTCAGAAATGTGGAAAATGGTCCGTTTTCAAATGTTTTATTTTTGAACGTCAGTTCACATTTGTAGGTGGATCATCAGTGTTAGAGCTAAAATTAGCATGTTTAAAGTGATTTTCATGCTTCCAGGGGCTCGGGAAGTGAAATAAATACCATTTGGAGGCATTTAATGTTCGAGCAAAAACGGCTGATTTTCGACAAAAGAGATAACACCCCCCCATTACGTCATGCTTCAGAAATGTGGAAAATGGTCCGTTTTCAAATGTTTTATTTTTGAACGTCAGTTCACATTTGTAGGTGGATCATCAGTGTTAGAGCTAAAATTAGCATGTTTAAAGTGATTTTCATGCTTCCAGGGGCCCAAAACACAAGATTTATGGAATGGTTAAAAGTGCATGAAAATGGCCAATTTACTCACTCTGAGTTCTCAAAAAGGGTTTCTTCACCCCGGGAAGTTAATTAAATACCATTTGGAGGCATTTAATGTTCGAGCAAAAACGGCTGATTTTCGACAAAAGAGATAACACCCCCCCATTACGTCATGCTTCAGAAATGTGGAAAATGGTCAGTTTTCAAATGTTTTATTTTTGAACGTCAGTTCACATTTGTAGGTGGATCATCAGTGTTAGAGCTAAAATTAGCATGTTTAAAGTGATTTTCATGCTTCCAGGGGCCCAAAACACAAGATTTATGGAATGGTTAAAAGTGCATGAAAATGGCCAATTTACTCACTCTGAGTTCTCAAAAAGGGTTTCTTCACCCCGGGAAGTTAATTAAATACCATTTGGAGGCATTTAATGTTCGAGCAAAAACGGCTGATTTTCGACAAAAGAGATAACACCCCCCCATTACGTCATGCTTCAGAAATGTGGAAAATGGTCCGTTTTCAAATGTTTTATTTTTGAACGTCAGTTCACATTTGTAGGTGGATCATCAGTGTTAGAGCTAAAATTAGCATGTTTAAAGTGATTTTCATGCTTCCAGGGGCCCAAAACACAAGATTTATGGAATGGTTAAAAGTGCATGAAAATGGCCAATTTACTCACTCTGAGTTCTCAAAAAGGGTTTTTTCACCCCGGGAAGTTAATTAAATACCATTTGGAGGCATTTAATGTTCGAGCAAAAACGGCTGATTTTCGACAAAAGAGATAACACCCCCCCATTACGTCATGCTTCAGAAATGTGGAAAATGGTCCGTTTTCAAATGTTTTATTTTTGAACGTCAGTTCACATTTGTAGGTGGATCATCAGTGTTAGAGCTAAAATTAGCATGTTTAAAGTGATTTTCATGCTTCCAGGGGCCCAAAACACAAGATTTATGGAATGGTTAAAAGTGCATGAAAATGGCCAATTTACTCACTCTGAGTTCTCAAAAAGGGTTTCTTCACCCCGGGAAGTTAATTAAATACCATTTGGAGGCATTTAATGTTCGAGCAAAAACGGCTGATTTTCGACAAAAGAGATAACACCCCCCCATTACGTCATGCTTCAGAAATGTGGAAAATGGTCCGTTTTCAAATGTTTTATTTTTGAACGTCAGTTCACATTTGTAGGTGGATCATCAGTGTTAGAGCTAAAATTAGCATGTTTAAAGTGATTTTCATGCTTCCAGGGGCTCGGGAAGTTAATTAAATACCATTTGGAGGCATTTAATGTTCGAGCAAAACGGCTGATTTTCGACAAAAGAGATAACACCCCCCCATTACGTCATGCTTCA
>NW_028247516.1:0-46557 GCF_964263255.1 Lissotriton vulgaris | reverse complement strand
TTTAGGCATGGTTTGAGCTTTAACAGGCTTCTGGGTAAAAGAAGTACCTGGTGAAAGCCACTTAAGTCACCCCATCCTGGATTCCCCTGGGTGTCTAGTTAAAAAAAAGTGCTGGTTTGGTAGGATTCCCTAGGTGCCGGTTGAGCTGTGGCCTATATTCTACACCTAGCCACCTTGAAAAAAAACATGCATTTTTATTGGGTGAAATATCATGGTTGGGGTGCTTTGTGTCGCAGGTGCAAGACCCAGCCACACAAGCGGGGCACCATTCTTATTGGGAGACATGTGGGAATACAGAATAGTAGAACATTTGTAATTACCAATTGAATATCTCCATGTTTGTGCCTTTTAAATATAAGCAAGTATGTAACACAGAAGACATTTTACAAAATGCCCTCTGAAACACATGCTGTATGGGTGCGCATACATTCAGAGATGTACAAACAATCACTGCAGCTAAACTCAGCGTCTGGTGTACATTTCAGAAATAGTCATCTTCACTTCAAACTCTTTTTCCATTCTTTGTAATTTACCACATGAATTGCTGTGTAGTCAGTTCACAATTTAGTGGGTCTCACAGCGTTTTTCGCGGGGGCCGGTTCGTCTGTCGTCATAACGTGAGACCCACTAAATTGTGCAGCTTCTCAAGGACTGCTTATCTCTGTGACATTCTGTATATTAGTCGATATGAATATGGAACATATGTGACATCTGTAGGAACTTGCATACTATTGCATTCTGACTGTCATTTACTACGGCCCCCGTGACGCTCTTTGGACTTACAAGTGGAGAAATTAATTATTTCTTCCTTTGTTTCCCTGAGCAATATCTTTGTTCAACTGGATTCCGTTCAATTCAAAATATCGATATTGCGCCGATCAAGCCATACTATTTGACCTAAAAACCCACATAGGTTTCAGTTCACTTGACCTTGCCTTGACGAAGCTCCCAAGTTTGGGGAGCGAAACGCGTTGGCTGTCTTGTGCACCTTCAAAAAGAAAAATATATTTTTTATATGATTCATTGCCTCTGGAATTTACTTTGAATTTGGTGCTGCCTCCACATGTCTTTGAATGATATTTGTGTTATCAGTATTTGTGGCTTTTATTGTTAAGTATACAGACTCAATATTTTTTTTCAGGTATTTCATTTCCAATATTTTTGTGTTTTAATATGTGTTGGATTGATATTATGTTAGTGATGCTATCTCCGGAACACACCAACTGGAAAACGCATCAATTAACTTGTGCAACCCAGTTCTCGAAACCAGTGGCCACCCTTCCCTTATTTGTATGGTGGGCAAACTTTGGACTATCTATGTCCTCAAGAGACTTACAGCACTGATACACAACCGAATGGAAAAGTGAAATCAACCAGGCTGCCTTCCCAAACTAATTTGAAAAGGTACCAGATTCAGGCAGTGACTCCCAACTATGTCCTGTAAATAGTTTGGAGGGATGATCTTTACATAATGTATCCACCCCCACAAATCTCCTCAGAGTTCGATGCTCTGTTTTAACCGCATCGCTGCTGCAGTTATTTTTGCGCTGTGCGGCATTTTTTAAAATACCGCGTTACATGACGAGCTCAGCTCGTCATCAGCACACGCCACCCGTGGCTGATGACGAGCTGAGCTCGTCATCAGCAGCGAAGGGGTTAAATAAACGTGTATGAATGCTTATCTGTTGTGTTAATATATTAATTGTAGTGTATCATAGTGCGATTGTCAACATGCTCTGTAACACTTTCTACTGGTGCATCCGTCATTACAATAGAACAGTAAATCAGGTATTCTGAATACAGGTGGCAATGGAAAACATGGACATGCCAGGTCTACATCACCTAACTCCCCTGTGCTTCTGCTATTGGAATCTCACTTATTCTTTTGAAATTGAAAAGCTTCTTCTTCTTGAAAGCCATTCTCTGCATCCTTGAGAGGTGGTTGTACGCCAGGCTAACAACAACAAAAATACCCATGTACCAAAACATTGTATCCAAAGTATATATAAGTATAGATTTAATATTGTAACTCCACATTATCTGTTCATGGACCTCGAGACACTGGCCAGCTAACCTAGGTCCCCTTCCTGTACCAGTGGAGCAGGTACAAATTTAGGTATTGCCATCGACAGGGGCCTGACAAATCAATGCAACGTCAAGTTAGTAAAGTATCTGCCATGTGTTTCACCATTATACGTTGGCTTCGTAAGATTCTGTGGATGTTGCCTGTTGACACAAGAAGGACGGTGGTGAGTGCCTTGGTCACCTCCCGGTTGGACTATGGCAACATACTCTACCTGGGGGCGGCCAAGGCTGTCACCCGACGCTTGCAGCTAGTCCAAAATGCTGCAGCGCGTCTTCTTAGTGGATGTCGTAAAACCGACCACATATCCAGCCACCTTCGTGATCTTCACTGGTTGAAGATTGAAAACCGGGTGAAGTTTAAGGCTCTCACCTATATGCATAAGATCAGGCATAAGGTGGCACCAAGTTATCTACAGACATTAGTAAAATCTTACTCACCTTCCCGTTCTCTCCACTTTTCCTCCCAATGCCTCTTCTCAGTTCCCAGGATCAAACTCTCCAGAATGGGAGGCCGTTCCTTATCTTACTTAGGGCCCAAGTTATGGAACTCCCTTCCTTTGACCATTCGGTCTGAGGACAGCCTTATTTGTTTTCGTAAAGCCGTTAAGACCTGGCTTTTCGATCTATAACTAATTGGCCAATCCATCCCTTGTTAGCTGCAGTATCTTAGCGCCGGGAGACCCTTACGGGTAGCTGTTGCGCTCTACAAGCTTAAATAATAAATAAATAAATAAATAAATAAATGGATGTCCGTTACTGAAGGGAAGTACATTTTTCCTTTTCATAGAGTTTTCTCAAATATCTTTCTGTCCATGTCATTTTCATGGAGCGAAAAGCAGCTTACTATCAATCTTGATGCGCTGATGTGGCTTGATAGCCCGAAGGATTTGCTGCTTGTACATGCTTTTGGCTTCATGTGAGCTTGTCTTTATGTATTTCATTCTCCACATGTTACTTGATCTTTGATTCCTCATCCTGAGCAGCAGTGCCCTATTTTGACC
Organism: Lissotriton vulgaris; assembly: GCF_964263255.1. NCBI lineage: Eukaryota > Metazoa > Chordata > Amphibia > Caudata > Salamandridae > Lissotriton > Lissotriton vulgaris. The sequence continues at coordinate 43,471 of NW_028247516.1, read as the reverse complement.
AGTGACTCTTCTTGCTGGACCTTTCCCCTTCCTTAACCATCTGTTATGTTATGTTATGTTATGGATTCTTGTATAGCGCATGACTCACCCGGGGGCATCTCAGCGCTTACCAAGGGGAACCAGAAAGGGGAGCGGAGAAATTGAGTCTTCAAAAGGCATGTTTTAATTGTTTCCTGAAAGACATATAGGAGGTGGATTTTCGCAGGGCCACTGGGAGAGAATTCCAGTATTTGGGGGCAATGTAAGAGAAAGCTCTGCCACCTGTGCATGTTAACCGGATACGTGGGACTTTCAAGAGAGCTAAAGCTTTTGATCTTTGAAAATTTTGTTTTGGAGATAGTGTGGTCCCCAGCCTTTAAGTGATTTAAAGGAGAGACAACAGACCTTAAGGAAAGATCTTTTTTTCACCGGTAACCAGTGCAGTTGTCTGAGTAAAGGAAGTGATGGGGATCCAGGGGGGCGATTTAGGACCATTATTGCGGCAGTGTTCTGTATTACCTGAAGTTTTTTTAGGGTGGTAGCACCTCCTTCAGCCAACAGGGCGTTACCGTAGTCGAGCCGACTAATAACCATTGCCTGGACTACAGTTCTACGATGTTCAAGTGGTAGATAGGGAAGTATTCTACGTAGTAGGCGCAGGCTATAATAGCAAGATCCTGAGATGTTCTAAACGTTGTCTTTCATAGTGAGTTTTGAGTCCAACTGGTTTCCCAGACTCTTCACTGAGGCAGACGGAGTTGGGGCTCCACCCAGCTGGGGAGGCCACCAGTCAGATGTCCAAGAGCAGGCATCTTTGCCTAAGATCTTAAGCTCTGTTTTTCCCGGGTTGAGCTGGAGGCAGCGCTCTCTCATCCAGTCCTCAATAGCTAACATCCCACCAGAGAGACGTAGTTTCTCGGCAGTGGTATTTAAGCCTATTGGAGACAGCAGCTGTGTATCATCGGTATATGATATTATCTCAAAGCCGAATGGTTGGACTATCTTGGCCAGGGGGGCCAAGTACATGCTAAAGAGGGTCGGACTTAGGCATGAACCCTGAGGCATCCCTTTGTCCAGCAAGAACTTTTTAAGGGAGACAAACAGACCTAGTATGGTGGTTTGCCATCTGTCCGTTAGAAAATTTCTCAGCCACTGTAAGGCTGTACCCCCGATACCGCACTCAAGCAATCTCTCCGCTAGTCGTTGATGAGATATACTGTCGAATGCTGCGGAGAGATCTAGGAGGATCAAGATCGTGGATCCTCTGGCATCGAGGGTAAGTCTCAGCGAGTCAGTTACTGCCAAAATGGCCGTTTCTCTACTAAAGCCTGGGCGAAAGCCCGACTGGGATGGATCAAGAATATCATTGGAATCCAGATACTGACTAAGTTGTGTATTTATTACTGATTCAAGCAAATTACCAAGTAGGAGTAACAGAGATATTGGTCTGTAATTACTAAGCCCCTAGGGATCCGCTGATGGCTTTTTTAGGATGGGACGGACATAGGCCTCTTTCTAAGTGCTCAGGATAAAGCCGATAAGAATGGAAGCATTGGGGCGCTAGAGGGTGCACTGCGGGATGGCTGGCTGAAAAGGCAGCTCCGCCAGACAGACGACAATTTGCACTGTTAAACACGTTATAAGCAACCGAATTTGATAATAAAAAGGCGCAATCGGCAGGCGGAATGTGCAGGGAAACTAATGGCAACCCTTGCGCGGCATGACTCCTAGCTGCTAGGAAGAAACGTACCTTTGAAGATCCGCGAGTGAACCAGACGGGGTCGGGTAAGATGGCGCCCGCGAGTTAACTGTGGCGCTCCCACCAAAGCTGGCGGACAAGTGACTATATTCTTCGAAGGTGTGTGCCAGGTCACGAGAGCAGCACCGCTGCTATTAATGCCCTTTCACGAAGTCTATGCCTGCAAGATCGACAAATAAAGGCACAAAGGCAGGCAGATTTACTGAACGCTGAGCAACAAAATGGCGGCTCCCACAGTGCTCATATAATGCCGAGGTTACTGATGGTGAGTTAACAGCAGATGTCCCCAGATGCAACCCGCGCATATCACTGCCATAAGGACGCCAACACCTGGCGAATAGGAACCCATTGAGTACATCATTGCGAGGCAGCAGCAAATAGGCACTACTACTGCGCGAGTCCCATGTATGCATCACTTGTGCGCCATCACGGATCGAGCCTGCGACAACATGGCGGCTCCCGCAATGCTGCTGCAAAGTAGACTCCCGGAAGCGCCAGCGCAGCGCCACTTGCCCTGGCTGCCAGCAAAATGTGTCACTGCCACAAGAACACTCGATAGTGAAAAGAAGCAGCATATAGCGCATGCCCTCACCACGGTATCCCAGACGTACCCGATCATTAGCGAATAATGACATGAAATGTGGCACACAAAATCCAGCACACTCATTCTCTCCAAGACCAATTTGCCACTCTAATTCATGGCACTGTCACTGGTCTGCATGCCGCACGCAACGCACGTTGTTGTATTGTGATACAGGATGTATATGTGGCATGTTCGGCAAGGAAGACATAACTGCCCGCTACCAGGACCCCATCTGAGACACAGGAAATTTGCGCGCCACGTGGCCATTTTATACAAGGACTCAGCGAGGCCAAACACGTGGACAGAACTAGCTCTCACTTTCCGCTACCTCCTAAAGTGGTGACCTCTCGCATCCATGCACTGTGGGCATATGGGCAAAGATACATGCGAAAACAACGCGCATGCACTGGAAGATCCATACTGCATACGCACACTGCCCAGGGGCAGAGGGGTAAGACCATTGTAAAGAGTTAGCATCCCAAACCTGAGTACTGGACGAGCGAGCGAGCACATCGGCCACATAGGATCTCACGAGAAGAATCATTCTGAGCACCTGAGTCAGCTACCTGCTGAGTTGACATCGGTTGAGGCACCCCTGTGACGGCATTCTAAGCAGCGCCAACGCATTGACAGCGCACCCAGGCCTACTAGCTTGAAGCATCAGGAACCGCAAGCTTGGAACAGCCTTGCTACTGCATGATGGGGAACCGAACAAACAGCAGCAAAAGCTCACGTTTGAACCACGCACATCGACACGAGTTCCATCTTCCCAATCGGAGGCAGAGGTAGAGTTAGACAGTGCTCCGGAACAAGGTATGGAATCCATCGTAAAGCCATTCAAACAAGCCTCCAGGACATTAATGGCAAGTTGGATCACGTCCCCTGCCGCATGGATACTATGGCGGCGAAAATGGACCGGCAGGGCGAGCGACTGTATGAAGCTGAAACTCGGCTCTCGGCAGTGGAGGATGAAGCCCATACCAGCACGTCCAAATGTCCTGGCTTTGAAAAAGTGTTAGATGTGATCAGAAACAAGGCAGAAGATTTGGAGACCAGATCGCGTCGCAATAATGTGCGTATCACAGGTATCCCGGAATCTACTAATACAGGTAGGATGGAGACGTAAGTAGAGGAACTCTGCCATGCATTGTTTGGCAAGGAGAAATTGTCTCCAATATTTATAGTGGAGAGAGCCCATCGGTCACTGGCACCCCGTGCACCACCGGGCACCAGACCTATAGTGGCTCGCATTTTGAACTATCGAGACCAGGATGCCATATTACGGATGGCACGTGAGCAGAAAAATCTCACCTACCAAGGCAATCAACTGGAATTCTATCCTGACTATACGCTGGCAGTGCAACAGGCCCGTAAGGAATTTGCAAATGCAAAGGCGAAATTGCACAGCATGCAGGTAAAATACGCAAACTTGTATCCAGCACGATTGAAAGTCACCTGGGATGGAAAACTGACGATACTCTCCACACCGAAGGCAGCAAACGACTTCATTAAGAAGATTAATAATCACCGTAAGGAGCGCAGACAACAGGAAAAGGAACAGGACACAGAATGAGTAACGTCTGGCAAGAGGCTCCAACCACCGTCGCTGGTGACTGGAAGGGACTGCCACCTAGTAGTTGGTAACTATGTGCACGCGTCCAACTACATGAACTGTCATGTGGGTGGAACTCTGCAAGTGGTAAGTTTACCATTTAAGCCACTGCACATATTGTACTTGCATGATTCCGCCGCTAATGGTATAACTAGACTGATTAGATATGCAACATGAAGAGCACGAACTGATGAGCAAGGGACCCTAGACTCTGTCGATTAGGCATAGCAGACAACTGCATTTATGGACTGTGATTATGCACAAGCAGCGACTTCCTCAATATATGCCAGGACGCTAGTGGGGCCTTGAGCCCAATAGCTCTGTATTTCGGATAATGGCAAAAACGCTGTAATCTCTCTAAATATGTTCAATGCATGTGTACGGTGGCTTGGAGGGTGACTCTTGTTGGCTACTGGTGACGGGCAGATACATCAAGGATGCGGAGCAGGACACTCATTTCCTGATATTAGTATTTGTAACTGTATGTGGCAACGTCCTGGTGGGATTATATAATGTTTAAAATTAAAATGTTATACATAGCTCGCATTCAGGGACGATACAGGCAATGACCGGTCTAATTTTCAGACCGGCATGAGTGGAGTACTGCAGGGCTGATACAGTGAAGGTGCACTATGAAACTGTTTCAATACGAGACATTATGTGTTATCAGTTGAGCAGGTGTGACGGGAAGCATGTGTCGCAGTTCACTAGATTTATATTGCCGAGTATGATGTAAAGGTTGTTGCCAGATGACTTAGTCCGTCCACATCCATTAGATTGGATGGAGATGTGCAGCCTAGGCGGACCCCTACATGGGTGATCCCCACGAAAGTTATGTACTGTTGGGGTGTTCAACTGGGGTATGGCATCAGCAGGAATGGGCTGCTGTTGTGGGAGGGGGGTGGGAGGGTTGGGGGTATGTATTAATCAATGGACCAAACTAATTGAGATGCATTGCTGAGCTCCAAGACGATAATAGTAACTGCACTAAGATATCTGCTTATGCGAACAGTAACCTGTGCGCTGTAAGGGGTCGTAAAAGGGACCATGCAGTTAAAGTCTATCGCTTATACTTTCCGTACCCATGGCGAAGAACACACTGAGTAAGCAGACACTAAACCTCATCACATGGAACATAAGGGGTTACACTAACCAGAAGAAAATAAGACAAATATTTGCGTGCCTAGATAGGTGGCACATTGATATTGTGTTATTGCAGGAAACACACAATTCCCCACACTCACATACACAGGTGGGCCGTCATTGAGCGGAGTCTGTTCATAACTCCAGGTACTCTGCTTACTCCAGGGGGGTCACAATATTAGTAAAAAAAGGGACGAATTTTAAAATTGAGACAGTACTAGACTATCAAGGTCGCTATATCATAATTAAAGGGACACTACGCGGACAGCGACTGACACTTGTTAATACATACGGCCCAAATACTGATGTACCCGACTTTTACCATGAGCTCTGGCAACACTTAAACAGGGAGCCTGATTGGATCTTGCTCTGTGGTGGGGATCTAAATCTGGCACTTGACGACCACTTGGACAGGTCGGGCCTCAGCACTGAACCGCACAGAAATGCACGAGCAAACGTACTAGACATTATGATGGAAATGCAACTCCAAGACATTTGGAGGGTGCGCAATCCGGGTATTAGTGAGGCGACACGTACATCGGCGGCACATGGTAGCTGGTCGCGCATTAATTATTGATTAGGCTCCGGGGAAGTGCTACTGTGGACCCACAGCATAACACACATGCCTAAAACTCTTTCAGACCATAACCCCATAATATTATCTCTTCAGGTACCCAATTACACACCACCAACTTACTGCTGGAGATTCAATGCTATGGCGCTCACAGAATTCGTCTAAGCAGACACCATAGAGAAGGCTATCAAAGAATATTTTCAGTTAAATGAACAATCCACGGATAATGCGGGCCTCCTCTGGGAGGCGTTTAAAGCCACACTGCAAAGAGTTTGTATGAGCACTACAGTGGGGATACTACGGGACATCAGAGCACAATTAAAAGTGTGAGGCAAAGCTTAGTTCGTTGGAGCACCAATATGAAAGAACACAAGACCCTTCCATACTTGGTGAAATTAGGCAAACACTTACGGAGCACCAGTCCTTTGCACAAGATGAGCCTAAATATATCAATAAACGCCCCATAGCCAGAGCATACGGAGAGGGAGGTCGCCCTGGCAGGGTGTTAGCATCCACAATATGTAAAGGCCGCAAATCCCAAACTGTATTGCAGATTCGGGATGAGGATGGGACTGTAAACACAGACCCAATGGGCATTCTGCAGAGCTTTGTTCAAAATTATGGCAACTTATATAAATCACAATCGATTGGCTCACCAGCGGAAACACTCTGCTATTTAGAAGATGTGGCCATTGACTGATAATCAAGGAGCCTATTTATCAGTCTCAATTACTGTGGAGGAAGTTACAGAGGTGATCCAATTGTTGCCCAATGGCAAAGCCCCGGGCTCAGATGGATTCACGTGTGAATTCTACAAAGCCTATAGAGACATATTAGCACCCCTTATTGTTGCGATGTTTGGTACAGCCTTCGACGAACAGGTTCTCCCGCCCACATTACGTGAAGCAATGATAATAGCGCTTCTCAAACCTGAAAAAGACCCTGAACGATGTCATTCTTACCGGCCCCTATCGTTACTGAATGTTGACTCCAAGATTCTGGCCAAAATACTCCCCACACGGTTGCAGCCTCTTATGACTAATTTGGTCCTCCCTGACCAATCGGGCTTTATACCCTCCGGAGCTACCACACACAACACCAGGACACTATTTGCGGTCTCACACTATCTGATCCCGAACACGAAGGCAGTGGCGGTCATGTTAGATGCCACCAAGGCTTTTGATTCAATAGAATGGTCTTACTTAATAACAGTCCTCCGTAGGATGGGCTTTCCTTCGATGTTTATGCAAGGGATACAATTGCTATATACACGACCAGTAGCAAGAGTTCCAATAAATGGTTATATTTCAGAGGCATTTAATATAGAACGCGGGACACGGCAAGGCTGTCTGCTGTCCCCGTTATTATTATTTGCCCTAGCCTTGGAGCCGTTTGCTTGTAAAGTCAGGTAGAATCACCACCCCTCCGCGCTACAGTTTCCAAGTTGGCCCCTCCATATTTCTCTTTACGCCGACGACATGTTGCTATATGTCCGGGATCCTGAGCGTCATCTTGACCCGTTATTGCGAACATACATTAAGTTTGGGGGTCATTCGGGGCTTCAAATAAATTGGGAAAAATCAGCCATCTTCCCTCTAACAGACACTACCATGCCGCACACGATGGAATTCCCATTGGAGTGGCAGAAAGATCCAATTTGCTACTTAGGGGTATGGTTCCACAGGGATCCGGGCCTAGTCATCAGAACGAATTACGGTAGCGCTATTGATGCACTGGAAGATAAAGTTAAACAATGGATACAACTCCCCTTATCACTTGCTGACCGGGTAGCAATAGTAAAGATGGTACTACTTCCCAAATTGCTATACTTATTCAATAAAATTCCCATTCAACTGTCCAGGGAAGTCTTTAAACGCATAACATCAGTGGTACTGAAACTAATATGGGCAGGTGAACAAGCGTGGGTCGACTTGGCTATGCTGACTCTACCTTATTCCAAAGGGGGTTTGGGTGTACCAGACTTCTTGCTATACTACTTATGTGCCCAAGCGCAGTATGCAACCTACTGGTACCACAACATTCTATAACGGACACACGCAGCTATTGAGGAGGGGGGCGCTCTGCCAATCCCTTTGAATGCAATAATCACACATCGTCGACCACCGCTGCATGACAACGACATCAATACCATTGATGCTACCAATGCAGCGTGGTGAAAATTGGGTCAACTAGCGCACAAACTGCTGCTCAATGCCCCGGCTCTACCGCTGCACCATCATCCCAATTTATCAGTAATAGGTGAAGATGTAGGTATGGGTCTCCTACGCAAAGGTAGGGGTGGAAACGATGGGTGACCTATATATAAATGGAGTATTCATAACAGAGCAAGACTTAGCGTACATACAGAATCCAACACTGTTATTCAGATTCACTTTCCACAGACTACAAGGGGCGATCAAATAGCTGTACTCCGACTACCCAAACGAACCGCCGCCTCTGAATACACTGCAACTTATTCTGACCTCACAAAACACCACACACTTGGTTTCCCGTCTCTACACGGTGTCACAAGCTGAAATCGACTGCCCAGCATCCAAAGCACAGGACAGATGGAACGCAGTGTTGTAGTCTCCCATCACGGAGAAGGACTGGGAAACTACTTGCACCATGACCAAAATACTTACGCCCAATGGTAATTTGCGAATCATACATTTCAAATATTTGCATCAGGCATATTACACGCCTATGCGACTGCATAAGTATGGCTTGAGAGCGGAGGCGCAGTGTAAACGATGCAGCTTCGGACAGGCTGATTTCATCCATTTGGCATGCCACTGTGCGAAAATCCAGGCATACTGTGTGGAAGTCACAACAACACTGTCAGAAATGGTGGGTAGTGACACTGCATGTAACATCGGTGGGTGTCTCCTGGGGCTATTGGACAGGGTTCGGGCTGCGAAACGAAAGTTCTGCATGGTGGCCTTACTGTTAGCGAAACGTAGGATTTCCATGTGCTGGGAAAGTAAAAATGTGCCAACTGTCAAACAATGGCTAAGTGATATATCTCATGGTCAGAACACATTAAGGACGTTTGAAGAAGAATTACCTGCACGTTCTAGGCCAAAGGAATATTGGATGTATTTAACGGACTATTTAAGTAGACATCTTGCTGATTAATGCGCTTGATGAATTGTAATCCCACACAGACCCTACCTTTACTTTTGAGACATGTATGTATGAGCAGGAACTGTCTAATCATAATGTATTGTCAATTGGACGATGAATGCGGAAGTGGAATGGTCCGATATGGTTTTTGACTGTTGTTTCAAATACAGCATTATTGTACTTTTCTATGAAATGCTAATAAAAAGATTTATAAAAAAAGGAATGGAAGCGTTGAGAATTTTTTGAATTCTAGGTGCACAGGTTGGAGAGAGAAGGGCCATAATGCTAGGTGGGCATAAGTCAGCAGGTGAGCCTGATTTTGCTGCTAGCAGTAGATTGTTTGTATCAGCAACTGAAATGGTCTCAAACTGATTAAGAGTACATATAGTGGATGAGGGGGAAGTTTCTGGATTTGCATTTGTTCTCAGGTTATTGATACAGGTGGCTGGGAAATTGGCCTATATTTTGGAAATTTTTTCATGGAAAAAATTTGCTATAGAGTCGCATCGTATTTGGGATTCAAGCGGTGCTTTTTTGCATGCTGGGGGGGGGGCGGAGAATTCCTTGGCAATGTCAAATGAGGCTTTAGAGGAGTTTCTGGATAGTTCGATTTGGGTATGAAGGTAAGTGCATCTGGCGACTTTTATTGGTTGATGGTAGTGAGATAATGACGCTTTATAGGCTATCTTATCTTCGGATAGTTTTGTCCTTCTCCATCTTCTCTCAAGAACTTTGCAAGTGGACTTTATATTTTTCAATTCGCCAGAATACTAGGGGGCAGAAGGCCGCCTCGAAGAGGGGTTGACGGTTTTCAGAGGGATAACCACGTCAAATGTTTTGATTAAGGCAGAATTGAAGCTAGATAGCATGGCTGTAGGATCTTGGCCACTTTGCTCAGAATCAGTGAAGACTTGGGTGAATGTCTCAGTGAATGTATCCAGTGTTAATTTAGGCAATGGCCTTTTTTGTTACCTTTTTATGCATATGATGAGTCCTTTGTGTTGGCCCAAATTGGAGCCTAAGGGAGAATTGGATCATGCAGTGATCTGACCAAATAAGGGGGAGCGGCTCGGATAATTTTAGCTCTTCTGAGTTAGTGAAAATAAGATCCAGGGTATGGCCTGCCTTGTGAGTAGGGCCGGACACCTTCTGTGATAGTCCGATGTCGCTCAGGTTAGAAATGAGCATCATTACTTCAGGGTTTATCACATCTTCTCCATGGCAGTTCAAATCCGCCAGAAGGATGAAGTTACCAGAAGACAAAACCTGCATGGCAATGAATTCTGTCAGGGCAGTAGAAAAGTTGGTTTTGGGACCGGGAGGTCGGTAAAGCAATGCCCCGTCCCAGGACACTGATGGGGACACCGACGCTTTAAAAATGCTTAGTTCCATTAGGTTATTGCAGGTGGAAGAGATCCATTGCACTTTGAGATGACTTTTAAAGGCAATTCCTATGCACCTCCCCTGATTTCCCAGTTCTGTCTAGGTGAATCTGACTCTCCTATTTCGTTCTTCTTTTTGGGATCAGATATAGCTAGTTTTGCTACAGACAGATTATTGACTCTATCCCTCATGAATATTTTTCCACAAGAAACTATCCGTTTGTTGCATGTTTGCTGACAAGCAGTCCTCACTGAAAATGTGCTATTCTTGCTTGATAACTAAACATGCTCACTCATTAAGGCATTTGAGGCCCCCACTTTCTTTTGTCCCCAATTGGAGGGTCCGATTTTGTGCAGCACCGCTTCATAGAGTCGGTCCACAATTGGCAATCACACATGTGCTCTCTGGATTGCTGCTGTACTACACCATTAACAGCTGAGGTCTGAAATTATGGCTGATAGTTCTCTAAATCTGTGCAGAAGTCCTGCCAAACAGAGAGAAGCTAGAGAAACCTGATCCAGGTAATGTGCTGAAGGTGGAGCCACAGTAGAACATTTCACAGCAGGGCAAGAACAAAAAACAGTCTTCATTGCTGATGTGTATGTGTCGTTCTATGTATATGTGTTTGTGTGAGTACGTGTGCAAGTGATGTGCGCTACCCACCTTATAAAATGCTGCATCTCCAATAATGTTTGCAATTATTGTGGTGAGCTTCCATTGCATGATGGGGACCACACTGTGTTATAATATTGAGCCTTAAAAATTGTGACACATCTTTCCATATTGTGGAAATTCATGTCATGAGGGTAGCCACAGCTACAGATTAAATATAGGCTTGCCATATTAGTGGCAATTCTTGGCAAATTGTGTGCATCCACAGCATGAAGATGTCCATGTTTTAATACTAGCCCAAGCATAATGGCAGTGATTCCTCACATACAGAGGGCTTCCACAACCTAATGGTGTAAATGGTTGGTAGTCCTAAGTAGGAAGGTGTGGATAATGTAGGGCGTGATGTGACATGCAAAGTGATAGGTGGAGTGCAGGGGCAAGTGAGGAACAGAGTCCCTTACACACAGAACAAGTACAACAGTGGCAACAGCAATGCAATGCATGATTCACGCAGGCACACAAACAACAGGTACCACATGGAGAGTAGGATTTCTTACAGAAACAGCTTGTGAAGAATGGCCTATAAGCAGAAATCTGTGAGTAGTGACAAAAGAGAAGATACATGGTATGGTCAGTGTCGGGTAGCATGCCAACTTATTCTAGGCTGCGCAGCGGCCAATTCTGCATTCGGTAGGATGAGAATCAGGGGCTGACAGCAGTCTGTGAGCTGAGAGGAGGATGAATACAACCAGATTGTGAGAGGGGTCTTAGGAGCTCATCAGCTTACTGTGAACTACCTCGAAGGATGTTGGAAAAGGGGCCTCTCCGCAGGGACAACCCTAAACCTTTTGCCTCTGCCCTCCACTTTTTGCTGAATTCGTTTTTTTGGAATAGGACTCAGAGCACTTTACCACTGCTAACCAATACTAACATGCATGTGCTCTCTCCTCTAAACATGGTAGCATTGGCTCACACCCAAATGGCATATTTAATTTACCTACAGCTCCCTGGTAAAGTGCTGTACATGAGCCCAGGGCCGGGAAATCAAATGCTAATAGTGGACATGCAGCACTCTGCCACCCATTTAAGTAGCCCTCTAACCATGTCTCAGGTCTGCCATTGTAGAGCGTTTGTGTGCAGTTTAAACTGCCATTTCCACCTGGCAAAATAAACCTTTGTTCCAGGCCGAAACATGTTGACCCGACCACTAGGTGTCTTGGACCAGTGACTTATCCACTAAACACTGCTTTGTTTTTAGACTTATTACTATCCTACTTTCTTCTCCCAATAAAGATTCACCTGAAGGATAGAAGATAATTTTAATCTACTCACCACTGTCAACACACAGACATTCTCCCTCCTGGTGGAGGTTTTGATGTCACTTGTAGAATGGGACACTCAAGTGACATGACCCCGATAATCATGCTATCCACCGGACCACACTAAGCGGAGATTACATACACCGCAGTCTGTGAAGTTGTGGTTGAGGGTCTCTGAGACAAAAAGTTCTGAGATTCTGGGATTGACACTTATGTGGTTAATTTCCCCAATTCTGATAGATAACCAAAATAAACCTTTTGCCTGGCCCATACCTTTCTCTTTTACACATAAAAGTAACCCCTAAAGTAGGCCCTAGCCAGGGTGCAATATACTTGTAGAATGTACTTTCACGTTTTAGATGACCTAGTAGTGAAAAATGTAATTCATTTTTCACTTCTGCGAGGCCTGTTTCTCCCATAGGATAACATTTTGTTTATCTTATTACATTTTATAGGAGTATTTTTCAATTGAGAAAAGATAAACCGTTCAGGTCTGGTGTCTGGAATCACAATTTCAAAATCCAAACTTATGGTGAAATCAGATTTTAAAGTGCAATTCTGAAAATACCACTTTAGCCATTTGCTGCCTGCTGCCTGTTTTAGAATCACATGTCTGGGTGGGTGACAGCTGAGCTTTGTGCATTCTCCGAGACCGCTACTCACAATGGGAGCTTAGGAGTGACTTGATGGGCATTCCTGGCAGGATGCGAGGGAGGAGCTAATCCCAGCCTCACGTACACCTAAATAGGCTTTGTCCTGTTCCCACACAAAGGGCTGCATACCCCCTGTAGAAAGAGTAGATCCTCTGTGCACTTCAAACGCCTGTCTTTGATGTCTTCCCCACTTCAAATGCGCCACTGGGTATAAGTACTGGACCTCAGACACCACCACTTCAGTACACTTCTCATATAAACCCACTACCCGCAACAGAACACATTTATCGATTTATGAATTAATTAAAATTATTTACCAATTAATTAAAATTAATTACCAATTAATTAAAATTAATTACCAATTAATTAAAATTAATTTATAATTCCTACTAATTAATAATTCATTAAACATAATTAAATTACTTCCCACCCTACTCCCCTATAAACACACAACCCGCTACATAACATATATATCAATTAATCAATTACTTAAAATGAAATACCAATTAATTACATTTATTTACCAATTATTAAAAATTATTTAATAACTACTAATTACTAATTAATTTAACATAATTAAATTACTTCCCACCCTATTCCCCTATAAACCCACAACCCGCTACAGAACATATTTATCAATTAATCAATTAATTTAAATTAATTACCAATTAATAAAATGTAATTACCAAATATTTAAAATTAATTAATAATAACTACTAATTATTAATTAATTTAACCTAATTATATTACTTCCCACCCTATTTCCCTATAACCCATAACCCGCTACAGAACATATTTATCAATTAATCAATTAATTAAAATTAATTTCCAATTAATTAAAAATAATTACCAATTAATTACAATTTATTAATAAATCCTACTAATTAATAATCAATTTAACATAATTAAATTACTTCCCACCCTATTCCCCTATAAACCCACAACCCGCTCAGGTACTAAAACATATAATTTGCTTATAAATAAATGTATTAATATATAAAATGAATACACATATAATATTAATTATTTTAAATACTTAAGTTAAACATATAACACATACATAATAAAAACAATAAAATAATACAAATAGCGAAATTAATGTCATCGAAATTAGTGACATCAATATATATGCTATCGATATTACTTCGATATTACTTACATCGATATAAATAATTTCGAAATTAATTACCTTAGGGTCGATATTCTGTCCAACGATATTCTTGACATCGATATTCTGCACCTTCGATATTTCGAACACGATATTTTGGTAAGTCGATATTTTATACTCAATATTTTGACTGTGTACCGTTTTACTTATGGGAGAGAGTGCGAGTGCGAAAGTGAAAGAAAGGGAGAGCAAGATGGTATATATAGAGTTCTATGGGTATTCAAGTGAGAGGTAGAGTGAACAGAGAGAGGATGAGCTTGAGAGTGAGACTTCGAGAAAGGCAGAGTTACATGCTGGGGGCAGAGGACACTTGAAATAAACATTGTCAGGGTGAAGCTGCTCTCAAAGCTACTGATCAGTGGCGTAGCTAGGAACTTGGCCGCCGGTCCCTGCAATTATGTTGCATCCAAGAAACACAGTAGAGAGGAGAAAATTTATAGATTAAGTTTAATCTTGAAAGACAAGTACAGCACCAGATCTGTCAGAGTGTTCTTCCATCAAGCTTCAGTATTCAACTGAAGATTACAAGCTTAACATTCTATAATTACCTAGCAACCTAAGCACTCGGACAAAGCAGTCTAATGCAGAAGAGCGGGGCATGGAGGTGGGTGCTGGCGATATTTCCTGCATTTGCTGCCCCTGCGGCAAACGCATGTAAGAGCAGGGGGGGCTGCCGCCCCCAAAACTCGTGCCGCCCGGGGCTGACCCCCTCCCCCCCCAGTCCCCTTTTGCTACGTCAGTGCTACTGAATATATTCTGGCGTCACACTGTGTTATACTTTACAAATATAGTATTGCGATGCCTGGCTGCAGCAACACCATGGAAACACAAAATTTCTCTCCGACTTAGCACAGATATGGCTGCCTCACGCCCCTTAATTTCAGGCTTTTCTTTACGCTGCATTTGCAGGAGTGGATCACGGATGTACGCATGACCGCCCCAATTTTATCAGGATAGTTCAATGCCCCCCACGGAGCAGAGGCATGTGACTGTGTGGTGTCCTAAAAACCTGTCAAAGAAAAGATAATTTAATTTCACTCCTCATCAGGATTAGTAACCTCTATATCAATGATATTACTATATCATACAGACTCAAAATCGTAACAGCAATCGCCTCTGAAAACCCATAAACAATCGGGCTAGGGAAGGGGTGCAAGGTGAGGGGGAACTTATGTGTTTTAGTTTTAGGAATATGATTGCTAAAACAGGGAGGACACAAGCCTTGAGACACATTGTATGTAATGAGCGAGGACTGGCTTTTTGCTACTTAGCAGAGTGTATAATTTTCTTTTTAAAGCAATCTGTAAATATCAGGCCGATCTGGTTTACTTCCCTGAAATACTTACCTCAATCAATCAATCAATCAATCAATGACACTTATAGAGCGCGCTACATACCCGTAGGGTCTCAAGGCGCTTGGGGGGGGGGGGGGAGGGGGTGCCGCTACTGCTCGAACAGCCAGGTCTTCAGCTTCTTCCTGAAGGAGAGGTGGTCTTGGGTCAGGCGCAGGTCGGTCGGAGGGAGTTCCAAGGTCTTGGCGGCCAGGTAGGAGAAGGACCTTCCTCCTGAAGTCGCTCTTCGGATGCGGGGGACGGCGGCGAGGGCGTGGTTGGCTGATCGGAGGTGGCGTTTGGGAGCGTAGAAGTTGATCCGGCTGTTGAGGTAGCTCGGGCCTTGGTCGTGTAGGGCTTTGTGTGCGTGGGTGAGGAGGCGGAAGGTGATTCTTTTGTTGACGGGGAGCCAGTGAAGGTCTCTCAGATGTCCGGAGATGTGGCTGGTTCGTGGGATCAATGGCGGTGCCAGGTCACCACCTCCAATCTTCAAATTGAACAGATTGCTGAAGCATGGCCCGCATGGTACAGCGCTTTCATGAACAGATGTCACTCGCTGTCTGAAGTGTTTGTGGATGCAAAGTTACTTACCGGTAACACTAGTACAGTAGCCTGATTTCCATTTAAAAAGCTGCATGTTACACAATCAAAGAGAAATGGCGTTAGCCCACTTCACGTTCCTGGTTTGATGTCTCAAAGGGGGTGATTACAGGTACAGCACTGAGGCGACACCAAGGGGCGTTGGGTTGTTGTTTTTTTTAAAACCATTCCGCCTCCAGTCACCTGGTGGCAGGAGTTTGGAAAGCATATGATTTAGGACAGATTCTGGTCTGCAACTTGGCAGGCCTCAATGGCTATGGCTGCACCCTTATTTTTGAGATCACAGTAGTCTTATGTTCCATTATGGGGAGCCATCATGTTGCATCAGGCAACATTGAAACGAGGAGCGGAGGGCTGACATCTCAAATCTGTCTTGTAGGGAGTAGGCAAGCACCAAAGAGGCGCTCGCACTTTACATGCCAAATCAATCATTTTACCCACTCCCTTTTTAGATCTTCATACTAGATCCACCTTGCATCAAAACAGTTCAATGGCAGAGGGTCTACGACAGGAAAGGCCCTCATATTACTCCTGTATACCCCATTATGGCCCACCCACTCGTGCACATGCAGAGCAGTGTTGCAAATGACCAAGTGTAACTAGGACAGAACTGCGAGAGCGCAGTGTACGCTTGCAGCAACGCTTCTAGCAGACGCTGCCCCCGAAGGGGACCTCGAGAGCCACAACAGCGGCACCAATTGTTTTGAGTTTCGAGCCCCATCAGTGTTGCGAGGCCTGGATCGGCACCGCAGCGGGGCGAATGGTGCATTCCGGGGGCATGAGGAGCCCAGCAGTGCTGGGAGCCCAGCAGTGCCGCAGACCAGGAATCAAGCCAGACGATAACCCTGACGTAGGTGGGCGAATGTAGCATTGCAGGGATGTGAGGAGCCCAGCAGTGCCGTGGACTGAAGAATCACGCTAGACGATGAACCTTGCCCCTCTAAACAGTATGGGTGCAATAATAAGGTGCAGTAGCAGGGCGTGCAGTGGCTGGTTGTGAATGGAGCTTGGTTGGGTTTTTCTGGTAGTGAATGTTTGCTCCTCAGCCCTATACCATCCTCTTTCTCCCACCAGCCCAGAAAAATGTCATCTATTCTCTTACATGTTTGCTGGCTTGAAAGGTTAAACATGTGGCGCTCGTTGTATTAAACAGGTATTACGGTAATTTATGCACCGGTCAAAAAATGGAAGTGGTGCGTCTGTACAGACTCATGAGAGGTGTCCTGCAACCAGATCCACCAGTACATTCTTCAAGGAGAAAGAGGTTGTGTGGCGGCTCAACAGCCTTTCCGGGATAAAGCCCTTAACCCAAATTCGAGCAGAGAAACAGGTTCGTGTGACCTGTAATTTAAAAAAAGGAACATGCCCTCAGGGAGGGTAGTTGGGGCTCAGGTGAACTGCGTTTCGTGACCCCGGAAGTATAGTGGTCCGTGTTCAGAGCAGGGCCGCTTGGTCTCCCCTGGTCGGACAGGAATCGATATTGCCCTGCGTGGTGCGGCCTGGCCTGGGGCACTCGGATGCCCTTGGGTCAGCCTGCACTGGTTCGAGGTCCATTTCAAGGGAAGGGCATCAGTGCGAGTGTTGAGCGCAGGATTAGAGCGACATATAAAATGTGTGGATTCAAGTGAAGGGGCGGCAATGCAAGTACGCCCAGCCCTATGAAAAGTTGTATTGTGGATCATCTGTACAAGAGGGGCATCGTTTAGCGATTTTTGCATTTGGGATGATGAATCCCAAATGCAAAAATAGCGCTCGCAAAGGGCCAGATTCTCAGAATCTGACCCTTTGCGAGCCGATTTCAGCTTGATGAATCAGGCTGTTTATACCTGTGCAAATATATGCATAACTAATAAACAATTTGCAATTGCAATCTAGATTGTCTGTGTTGCTGTAATTTTATCTTATGCAAACTGTTGGAACCGGCAGGGTCTGGTTGGTTGAAGGGATGCCCTCAGCCAGGCAGAAGTACTGCTCCCGTCAAGGGCAGTTGATTACACTTATTGTACAACCTGTGCTCACGCTTGGGTAGCTTGGCACTGAGCAGTCAGGCTTATATCGGAGGCAATGTGTAAAGCAAAGCACAGCAGTCACATGCGATAAATACACCGAGCATCACAAAAGAGACTTCACACAGGATGTATGTAAAAACGTTTATATTCAACATTCATATTCAATCATTCATGACCATCAAATTCTTTTGAGCATAAAACACAATTGGAAATAATATTAGCAGTACTAAGCCCACTCATATTGTTATGAACTCATTAGTATGCACACTGTGGACAATTCCTAATCTAACAACCCCTCCCCCCAATTTAGAGAGAGAGAGAATGTATGTGGTACCTGATATCAAGATTATGTACATACACAATACATAGAACACTTTTTAGCAGCACTGTGGGCTGCAGCCACGTGGGAGAAACCCAATGTCAAAAGGTATTGGGCTTTTGGCACCAATCAACGCATAAGGCACCACCGACAGCTAGTGTTGTGAATCATCATGGGTCCTCATGAAGCAGGTGGTAATATATGTAACAGTTTTAATTAGGAGGTAGACGTAAACGGGGAGAGGTTAGCAGCACTCAGGAAGTTCACCCACAGGTCTCAAAACACAAAGGAATCACGCTGTCCTGCTTCCGAACTGTCTTTGCAGAGTTTCCTCAACCTACTCAATCTCTCTCACTGGTACTTGCCGCCAGATGTCTTTTGGAGGGGCCAGGTGTGGAGAGGGCAGTTGGTCCACAGCGATGAGGATAAACAGGCGAACAACCGATGAATGGGGAGTAACACAGGGCAACCTCTTGGTAGGATGAAGTGCCTTGATCAGTACACCATGATCCTGGTCGTGCCTAGGTGATTTGTCACAGGGACTGGTGCGCGTAAAGATGAGTCGCACCAGGTACTTCAGATTTCAAACACGAAGAGTTGCAAATTCCGCACCTCCCTGGCAAGGAGACGCAATGACCAGTGCACGTTGAGTTGGGTTGCATGAGGCAATTCCGGTCACACACACAGCGGAGAGTTGCAATTCTATACCTCTCTGGAAATGAGGCACAACATCCTGTGCACGTTGATACAGGTTGCCTCAGACCAGTTCATTCATACACAAACTGGCACAAGTTCAGCTGAGCCACATGAGGTAGAATTAGGCACTACTTTGGGTACACCCCCACCTCTGAGGGTTGCACCCTGTGAATCAGACACCGAAAGCAATGAACATGCAATTGGCGTGCCTGCACGAGGGAAATGTGACACAAGCGACTAAACACAAGTGACAAAACGGGCCATGTGGGGTGCGGCTACCAGTGAATCCTCTAGCCACCAATTAACATTAATGAGTGTTGCAGTCCCCACAGTACTTAAACCACACACCTCAGATGCGAGCAAGATTTCTGGGGCTCCCACAAGGCAATCCTGTCTCCAGACACAAGTCTTAAGTCTGTTTGGATTTAATAGCTGAGGTGGGCACGTGATAGGGCACCGCTCTCCAGATGTCACAGGTAGATGGTGTAGGTCGTTTGATGTCCCTGAGATCCCTGAGAGAACAGAAGTTACGGGATCGGGCCCTTGGAGAGCACACTTCAGAGCTCCACAATTCAGCAGGTCCTCGGCCCATGCCAGTTTCTGGTGGCCAAGTGAGCTAAAGACCGATGATGGATTCAACCTAGATCTGTGATGGGGGTGAGTGCTTGAAAAGTTTCAGCGCTCCATCCATCATCTCCTTGCGTTTGCTTTGTTTGCCCTAAGTTGGCAGGGTATGCCCAGACGTCGAACACTTGCTCACTTTGCCACTGGAATCATGCTAGCCTGGCTGATGAGGGGTGTTACCTCGAAACCAGTCCCAGGATGCTTGTTTCTGGTCCAGGGAAGACCTGGTTTGGCAGTTCGGGCTGGACTGGACCCATGAGGCACAGGGTCAAGACTGATTTGCATATGGCTGGGTCTGAACTGGGGTGGTCAAGTGAGATAAAGAACAATGATGGATTCAACACAGATCTGTGACCAAGGGTGAGTATCTGAAAAGTTTCAGTGCTCCGTCCATCAACTCCTTGTGTTTGCTTTGTTTGCCCAGTTATCCTCCATGTGCACAAGAGTCCTCTGACAATATGCACCACCCAGTCCAGGTTCTCCGGTCCCATGTCCCCACGAGCGTATCTCACCCCTTGCTGAAGGAAAGTACATGTAGTTATACTGTTGGGTGTCTTTGAAGTTGGGTGGTTTAGGGGGTTTTCTCTTTGAACCGCAGATGTCTCTAAAAAAATTGTAGTCCTGTCTGCCATGGAAATGCAGATCTAAATATTTAGTGGGCTCACGATCCGGCCCATAGTGGTTAAGTGTTACAACCTCTATCTTCAATGTATCTAATTCGACCCTCAAATGGCAGAGGTCTTCTGCTGTGATGACTTATCTGTAATAGTTACAGAATGGAAGAATAGACTGCCAGATTCGCTCCATCATCTTTATCTCGCTGCTAGCAAGGGGTGATCCATGACTCAAAAAAAGCAATTCTGGACGTGTTTACACTTGAGAACTGTATGAATTCAGGTAGGGAATTACCTTTTCTAATCCCCTCAGCCAGTGACGTAGCGAGGGCACTGTCAGTCCTAATTCAAGGAAGAAAATTGGGGCCCCATCCCTGGTTTATATGAATTGAACGGTATCAAGAGAAGACAACCCCTACAAATTCCTATACGCTGGCAGTGCAACAGGCCCGTAAGGAATTTGCAAATGCAAAGGCGAAATTGCACAGCATGCAGGTAAAATACGCAAACTTGTATCCAGCACGATTGAAAGTCACCTGGGATGGAAAACTGACGATACTCTCCACACCGAAGGCAGCAAACGACTTCATTAAGAAGATTAATAATCACCGTAAGGAGCGCAGACAACAGGAAAAGGAACAGGACACAGAATGAGTAACGTCTGGCAAGAGGCTCCAACCACCGTCGCTGGTGACTGGAAGGGACTGCCACCTAGTAGTTGGTAACTATGTGCACGCGTCCAACTACATGAACTGTCATGTGGGTGGAACTCTGCAAGTGGTAAGTTTACCATTTAAGCCACTGCACATATTGTACTTGCATGATTCCGCCGCTAATGGTATAACTAGACTGATTAGATATGCAACATGAAGAGCACGAACTGATGAGCAAGGGACCCTAGACTCTGTCGATTAGGCATAGCAGACAACTGCATTTATGGACTGTGATTATGCACAAGCAGCGACTTCCTCAATATATGCCAGGACGCTAGTGGGGCCTTGAGCCCAATAGCTCTGTATTTCGGATAATGGCAAAAACGCTGTAATCTCTCTAAATATGTTCAATGCATGTGTACGGTGGCTTGGAGGGTGACTCTTGTTGGCTACTGGTGACGGGCAGATACATCAAGGATGCGGAGCAGGACACTCATTTCCTGATATTAGTATTTGTAACTGTATGTGGCAACGTCCTGGTGGGATTATATAATGTTTAAAATTAAAATGTTATACATAGCTCGCATTCAGGGACGATACAGGCAATGACCGGTCTAATTTTCAGACCGGCATGAGTGGAGTACTGCAGGGCTGATACAGTGAAGGTGCACTATGAAACTGTTTCAATACGAGACATTATGTGTTATCAGTTGAGCAGGTGTGACGGGAAGCATGTGTCGCAGTTCACTAGATTTATATTGCCGAGTATGATGTAAAGGTTGTTGCCAGATGACTTAGTCCGTCCACATCCATTAGATTGGATGGAGATGTGCAGCCTAGGCGGACCCCTACATGGGTGATCCCCACGAAAGTTATGTACTGTTGGGGTGTTCAACTGGGGTATGGCATCAGCAGGAATGGGCTGCTGTTGTGGGAGGGGGGTGGGAGGGTTGGGGGTATGTATTAATCAATGGACCAAACTAATTGAGATGCATTGCTGAGCTCCAAGACGATAATAGTAACTGCACTAAGATATCTGCTTATGCGAACAGTAACCTGTGCGCTGTAAGGGGTCGTAAAAGGGACCATGCAGTTAAAGTCTATCGCTTATACTTTCCGTACCCATGGCGAAGAACACACTGAGTAAGCAGACACTAAACCTCATCACATGGAACATAAGGGGTTACACTAACCAGAAGAAAATAAGACAAATATTTGCGTGCCTAGATAGGTGGCACATTGATATTGTGTTATTGCAGGAAACACACAATTCCCCACACTCACATACACAGGTGGGCCGTCATTGAGCGGAGTCTGTTCATAACTCCAGGTACTCTGCTTACTCCAGGGGGGTCACAATATTAGTAAAAAAAGGGACGAATTTTAAAATTGAGACAGTACTAGACTATCAAGGTCGCTATATCATAATTAAAGGGACACTACGCGGACAGCGACTGACACTTGTTAATACATACGGCCCAAATACTGATGTACCCGACTTTTACCATGAGCTCTGGCAACACTTAAACAGGGAGCCTGATTGGATCTTGCTCTGTGGTGGGGATCTAAATCTGGCACTTGACGACCACTTGGACAGGTCGGGCCTCAGCACTGAACCGCACAGAAATGCACGAGCAAACGTACTAGACATTATGATGGAAATGCAACTCCAAGACATTTGGAGGGTGCGCAATCCGGGTATTAGTGAGGCGACACGTACATCGGCGGCACATGGTAGCTGGTCGCGCATTAATTATTGATTAGGCTCCGGGGAAGTGCTACTGTGGACCCACAGCATAACACACATGCCTAAAACTCTTTCAGACCATAACCCCATAATATTATCTCTTCAGGTACCCAATTACACACCACCAACTTACTGCTGGAGATTCAATGCTATGGCGCTCACAGAATTCGTCTAAGCAGACACCATAGAGAAGGCTATCAAAGAATATTTTCAGTTAAATGAACAATCCACGGATAATGCGGGCCTCCTCTGGGAGGCGTTTAAAGCCACACTGCAAAGAGTTTGTATGAGCACTACAGTGGGGATACTACGGGACATCAGAGCACAATTAAAAGTGTGAGGCAAAGCTTAGTTCGTTGGAGCACCAATATGAAAGAACACAAGACCCTTCCATACTTGGTGAAATTAGGCAAACACTTACGGAGCACCAGTCCTTTGCACAAGATGAGCCTAAATATATCAATAAACGCCCCATAGCCAGAGCATACGGAGAGGGAGGTCGCCCTGGCAGGGTGTTAGCATCCACAATATGTAAAGGCCGCAAATCCCAAACTGTATTGCAGATTCGGGATGAGGATGGGACTGTAAACACAGACCCAATGGGCATTCTGCAGAGCTTTGTTCAAAATTATGGCAACTTATATAAATCACAATCGATTGGCTCACCAGCGGAAACACTCTGCTATTTAGAAGATGTGGCCATTGACTGATAATCAAGGAGCCTATTTATCAGTCTCAATTACTGTGGAGGAAGTTACAGAGGTGATCCAATTGTTGCCCAATGGCAAAGCCCCGGGCTCAGATGGATTCACGTGTGAATTCTACAAAGCCTATAGAGACATATTAGCACCCCTTATTGTTGCGATGTTTGGTACAGCCTTCGACGAACAGGTTCTCCCGCCCACATTACGTGAAGCAATGATAATAGCGCTTCTCAAACCTGAAAAAGACCCTGAACGATGTCATTCTTACCGGCCCCTATCGTTACTGAATGTTGACTCCAAGATTCTGGCCAAAATACTCCCCACACGGTTGCAGCCTCTTATGACTAATTTGGTCCTCCCTGACCAATCGGGCTTTATACCCTCCGGAGCTACCACACACAACACCAGGACACTATTTGCGGTCTCACACTATCTGATCCCGAACACGAAGGCAGTGGCGGTCATGTTAGATGCCACCAAGGCTTTTGATTCAATAGAATGGTCTTACTTAATAACAGTCCTCCGTAGGATGGGCTTTCCTTCGATGTTTATGCAAGGGATACAATTGCTATATACACGACCAGTAGCAAGAGTTCCAATAAATGGTTATATTTCAGAGGCATTTAATATAGAACGCGGGACACGGCAAGGCTGTCTGCTGTCCCCGTTATTATTATTTGCCCTAGCCTTGGAGCCGTTTGCTTGTAAAGTCAGGTAGAATCACCACCCCTCCGCGCTACAGTTTCCAAGTTGGCCCCTCCATATTTCTCTTTACGCCGACGACATGTTGCTATATGTCCGGGATCCTGAGCGTCATCTTGACCCGTTATTGCGAACATACATTAAGTTTGGGGGTCATTCGGGGCTTCAAATAAATTGGGAAAAATCAGCCATCTTCCCTCTAACAGACACTACCATGCCGCACACGATGGAATTCCCATTGGAGTGGCAGAAAGATCCAATTTGCTACTTAGGGGTATGGTTCCACAGGGATCCGGGCCTAGTCATCAGAACGAATTACGGTAGCGCTATTGATGCACTGGAAGATAAAGTTAAACAATGGATACAACTCCCCTTATCACTTGCTGACCGGGTAGCAATAGTAAAGATGGTACTACTTCCCAAATTGCTATACTTATTCAATAAAATTCCCATTCAACTGTCCAGGGAAGTCTTTAAACGCATAACATCAGTGGTACTGAAACTAATATGGGCAGGTGAACAAGCGTGGGTCGACTTGGCTATGCTGACTCTACCTTATTCCAAAGGGGGTTTGGGTGTACCAGACTTCTTGCTATACTACTTATGTGCCCAAGCGCAGTATGCAACCTACTGGTACCACAACATTCTATAACGGACACACGCAGCTATTGAGGAGGGGGGCGCTCTGCCAATCCCTTTGAATGCAATAATCACACATCGTCGACCACCGCTGCATGACAACGACATCAATACCATTGATGCTACCAATGCAGCGTGGTGAAAATTGGGTCAACTAGCGCACAAACTGCTGCTCAATGCCCCGGCTCTACCGCTGCACCATCATCCCAATTTATCAGTAATAGGTGAAGATGTAGGTATGGGTCTCCTACGCAAAGGTAGGGGTGGAAACGATGGGTGACCTATATATAAATGGAGTATTCATAACAGAGCAAGACTTAGCGTACATACAGAATCCAACACTGTTATTCAGATTCACTTTCCACAGACTACAAGGGGCGATCAAATAGCTGTACTCCGACTACCCAAATGAACCGCCGCCTCTGAATACACTGCAACTTATTCTGACCTCACAAAACACCACACACTTGGTTTCCCGTCTCTACACGGTGTCACAAGCTGAAATCGACTGCCCAGCATCCAAAGCACAGGACAGATGGAACGCAGTGTTGTAGTCTCCCATCACGGAGAAGGACTGGGAAACTACTTGCACCATGACCAAAATACTTACGCCCAATGGTAATTTGCGAATCATACATTTCAAATATTTGCATCAGGCATATTACACGCCTATGCGACTGCATAAGTATGGCTTGAGAGCGGAGGCGCAGTGTAAACGATGCAGCTTCGGACAGGCTGATTTCATCCATTTGGCATGCCACTGTGCGAAAATCCAGGCATACTGTGTGGAAGTCACAACAACACTGTCAGAAATGGTGGGTAGTGACACTGCATGTAACATCGGTGGGTGTCTCCTGGGGCTATTGGACAGGGTTCGGGCTGCGAAACGAAAGTTCTGCATGGTGGCCTTACTGTTAGCCAAACGTAGGATTTCCATGTGCTGGGAAAGTAAAAATGTGCCAACTGTCAAACAATGGCTAAGTGATATATCTCATGGTCAGAACACATTAAGGACGTTTGAAGAAGAATTACCTGCACGTTCTAGGCCAAAGGAATATTGGATGTATTTAACGGACTATTTAAGTAGACATCTTGCTGATTAATGCGCTTGATGAATTGTAATCCCACACAGACCCTACCTTTACTTTTGAGACATGTATGTATGAGCAGGAACTGTCTAATCATAATGTATTGTCAATTGGACGATGAATGCGGAAGTGGAATGGTCCGATATGGTTTTTGACTGTTGTTTCAAATACAGCATTATTGTACTTTTCTATGAAATGCTAATAAAAAGATTTATAAAAAAAGGAATGGAAGCGTTGAGAATTTTTTGAATTCTAGGTGCACAGGTTGGGGAGAGAAGGGCCATAATGCTAGGTGGGCATAAGTCAGCAGGTGAGCCTGATTTTGCTGCTAGCAGTAGATTGTTTGTATCAGCAACTGAAATGGTCTCAAACTGATTAAGAGTACATATAGTGGATGAGGGGGAAGTTTCTGGATTTGCATTTGTTCTCAGGTTATTGATACAGGTGGCTGGGAAATTGGCCTATATTTTGGAATTTTTTTCATGGAAAAAATTTGCTATAGAGTCGCATCGTATTTGGGATTCAAGCGGTGCTTTTTTGCATGCTGGGGGGGGGGGCGGAGAATTCCTTGGCAATGTCAAATGAGGCTTTAGAGGAGTTTCTGGATAGTTCGATTTGGGTATGAAGGTAAGTGCATCTGGCGACTTTTATTGGTTGATGGTAGTGAGATAATGACGCTTTATAGGCTATCTTATCTTCGGATAGTTTTGTCCTTCTCCATCTTCTCTCAAGAACTTTGCAAGTGGACTTTATATTTTTCAATTCGCCAGAATACTAGGGGGCAGAAGGCCGCCTCGAAGAGGGGTTGACGGTTTTCAGAGGGATAACCACGTCAAATGTTTTGATTAAGGCAGAATTGAAGCTAGATAGCATGGCTGTAGGATCTTGGCCACTTTGCTCAGAATCAGTGAAGACTTGGGTGAATGTCTCAGTGAATGTATCCAGTGTTAATTTAGGCAATGGCCTTTTTTGTTACCTTTTTATGCATATGATGAGTCCTTTGTGTTGGCCCAAATTGGAGCCTAAGGGAGAATTGGATCATGCAGTGATCTGACCAAATAAGGGGGAGCGGCTCGGATAATTTTAGCTCTTCTGAGTTAGTGAAAATAAGATCCAGGGTATGGCCTGCCTTGTGAGTAGGGCCGGACACCTTCTGTGATAGTCCGATGTCGCTCAGGTTAGAAATGAGCATCATTACTTCAGGGTTTATCACATCTTCTCCATGGCAGTTCAAATCCGCCAGAAGGATGAAGTTACCAGAAGACAAAACCTGCATGGCAATGAATTCTGTCAGGGCAGTAGAAAAGTTGGTTTTGGGACCGGGAGGTCGGTAAAGCAATGCCCCGTCCCAGGACACTGATGGGGACACCGACGCTTTAAAAATGCTTAGTTCCATTAGGTTATTGCAGGTGGAAGAGATCCATTGCACTTTGAGATGACTTTTAAAGGCAATTCCTATGCACCTCCCCTGATTTCCCAGTTCTGTCTAGGTGAATCTGACTCTCCTATTTCGTTCTTCTTTTTGGGATCAGATATAGCTAGTTTTGCTACAGACAGATTATTGACTCTATCCCTCATGAATATTTTTCCACAAGAAACTATCCGTTTGTTGCATGTTTGCTGACAAGCAGTCCTCACTGAAAATGTGCTATTCTTGCTTGATAACTAAACATGCTCACTCATTAAGGCATTTGAGGCCCCCACTTTCTTTTGTCCCCAATTGGAGGGTCCGATTTTGTGCAGCACCGCTTCATAGAGTCGGTCCACAATTGGCAATCACACATGTGCTCTCTGGATTGCTGCTGTACTACACCATTAACAGCTGAGGTCTGAAATTATGGCTGATAGTTCTCTAAATCTGTGCAGAAGTCCTGCCAAACAGAGAGAAGCTAGAGAAACCTGATCCAGGTAATGTGCTGAAGGTGGAGCCACAGTAGAACATTTCACAGCAGGGCAAGAACAAAAAACAGTCTTCATTGCTGATGTGTATGTGTCGTTCTATGTATATGTGTTTGTGTGAGTACGTGTGCAAGTGATGTGCGCTACCCACCTTATAAAATGCTGCATCTCCAATAATGTTTGCAATTATTGTGGTGAGCTTCCATTGCATGATGGGGACCACACTGTGTTATAATATTGAGCCTTAAAAATTGTGACACATCTTTCCATATTGTGGAAATTCATGTCATGAGGGTAGCCACAGCTACAGATTAAATATAGGCTTGCCATATTAGTGGCAATTCTTGGCAAATTGTGTGCATCCACAGCATGAAGATGTCCATGTTTTAATACTAGCCCAAGCATAATGGCAGTGATTCCTCACATACAGAGGGCTTCCACAACCTAATGGTGTAAATGGTTGGTAGTCCTAAGTAGGAAGGTGTGGATAATGTAGGGCGTGATGTGACATGCAAAGTGATAGGTGGAGTGCAGGGGCAAGTGAGGAACAGAGTCCCTTACACACAGAACAAGTACAACAGTGGCAACAGCAATGCAATGCATGATTCACGCAGGCACACAAACAACAGGTACCACATGGAGAGTAGGATTTCTTACAGAAACAGCTTGTGAAGAATGGCCTATAAGCAGAAATCTGTGAGTAGTGACAAAAGAGAAGATACATGGTATGGTCAGTGTCGGGTAGCATGCCAACTTATTCTAGGCTGCGCAGCGGCCAATTCTGCATTCGGTAGGATGAGAATCAGGGGCTGACAGCAGTCTGTGAGCTGAGAGGAGGATGAATACAACCAGATTGTGAGAGGGGTCTTAGGAGCTCATCAGCTTACTGTGAACTACCTCGAAGGATGTTGGAAAAGGGGCCTCTCCGCAGGGACAACCCTAAACCTTTTGCCTCTGCCCTCCACTTTTTGCTGAATTCGTTTTTTTGGAATAGGACTCAGAGCACTTTACCACTGCTAACCAATACTAACATGCATGTGCTCTCTCCTCTAAACATGGTAGCATTGGCTCACACCCAAATGGCATATTTAATTTACCTACAGCTCCCTGGTAAAGTGCTGTACATGAGCCCAGGGCCGGGAAATCAAATGCTAATAGTGGACATGCAGCACTCTGCCACCCATTTAAGTAGCCCTCTAACCATGTCTCAGGTCTGCCATTGTAGAGCGTTTGTGTGCAGTTTAAACTGCCATTTCCACCTGGCAAAATAAACCTTTGTTCCAGGCCGAAACATGTTGACCCGACCACTAGGTGTCTTGGACCAGTGACTTATCCACTAAACACTGCTTTGTTTTTAGACTTATTACTATCCTACTTTCTTCTCCCAATAAAGATTCACCTGAAGGATAGAAGATAATTTTAATCTACTCACCACTGTCAACACACAGACATTCTCCCTCCTGGTGGAGGTTTTGATGTCACTTGTAGAATGGGACACTCAAGTGACATGACCCCGATAATCATGCTATCCACCGGACCACACTAAGCGGAGATTACATACACCGCAGTCTGTGAAGTTGTGGTTGAGGGTCTCTGAGACAAAAAGTTCTGAGATTCTGGGATTGACACTTATGTGGTTAATTTCCCCAATTCTGATAGATAACCAAAATAAACCTTTTGCCTGGCCCATACCTTTCTCTTTTACACATAAAAGTAACCCCTAAAGTAGGCCCTAGCCAGGGTGCAATATACTTGTAGAATGTACTTTCACGTTTTAGATGACCTAGTAGTGAAAAATGTAATTCATTTTTCACTTCTGCGAGGCCTGTTTCTCCCATAGGATAACATTTTGTTTATCTTATTACATTTTATAGGAGTATTTTTCAATTGAGAAAAGATAAACCGTTCAGGTCTGGTGTCTGGAATCACAATTTCAAAATCCAAACTTATGGTGAAATCAGATTTTAAAGTGCAATTCTGAAAATACCACTTTAGCCATTTGCTGCCTGCTGCCTGTTTTAGAATCACATGTCTGGGTGGGTGACAGCTGAGCTTTGTGCATTCTCCGAGACCGCTACTCACAATGGGAGCTTAGGAGTGACTTGATGGGCATTCCTGGCAGGATGCGAGGGAGGAGCTAATCCCAGCCTCACGTACACCTAAATAGGCTGTGTCCTGTTCCCACACAAAGGGCTGCATACCCCCTGTAGAAAGAGTAGATCCTCTGTGCACTTCAAACGCCTGTCTTTGATGTCTTCCCCACTTCAAATGCGCCACTGGGTATAAGTACTGGACCTCAGACACCACCACTTCAGTACACTTCTCATATAAACCCACTACCCGCAACAGAACACATTTATCGATTTATGAATTAATTAAAATTATTTACCAATTAATTAAAATTAATTACCAATTAATTAAAATTAATTACCAATTAATTAAAATTAATTTATAATTCCTACTAATTAATAATTCATTAAACATAATTAAATTACTTCCCACCCTACTCCCCTATAAACACACAACCCGCTACATAACATATATATCAATTAATCAATTACTTAAAATGAAATACCAATTAATTACATTTATTTACCAATTATTAAAAATTATTTAATAACTACTAATTACTAATTAATTTAACATAATTAAATTACTTCCCACCCTATTCCCCTATAAACCCACAACCCGCTACAGAACATATTTATCAATTAATCAATTAATTTAAATTAATTACCAATTAATAAAATGTAATTACCAAATATTTAAAATTAATTAATAATAACTACTAATTATTAATTAATTTAACCTAATTATATTACTTCCCACCCTATTTCCCTATAACCCATAACCCGCTACAGAACATATTTATCAATTAATCAATTAATTAAAATTAATTTCCAATTAATTAAAAATAATTACCAATTAATTACAATTTATTAATAAATCCTACTAATTAATAATCAATTTAACATAATTAAATTACTTCCCACCCTATTCCCCTATAAACCCACAACCCGCTCAGGTACTAAAACATATAATTTGCTTATAAATAAATGTATTAATATATAAAATGAATACACATATAATATTAATTATTTTAAATACTTAAGTTAAACATATAACACATACATAATAAAAACAATAAAATAATACAAATAGCGAAATTAATGTCATCGAAATTAGTGACATCAATATATATGCTATCGATATTACTTCGATATTACTTACATCGATATAAATAATTTCGAAATTAATTACCTTAGGGTCGATATTCTGTCCAACGATATTCTTGACATCGATATTCTGCACCTTCGATATTTCGAACACGATATTTTGGTAAGTCGATATTTTATACTCAATATTTTGACTGTGTACCGTTTTACTTATGGGAGAGAGTGCGAGTGCGAAAGTGAAAGAAAGGGAGAGCAAGATGGTATATATAGAGTTCTATGGGTATTCAAGTGAGAGGTAGAGTGAACAGAGAGAGGATGAGCTTGAGAGTGAGACTTCGAGAAAGGCAGAGTTACATGCTGGGGGCAGAGGACACTTGAAATAAACATTGTCAGGGTGAAGCTGCTCTCAAAGCTACTGATCAGTGGCGTAGCTAGGAACTTGGCCGCCGGTCCCTGCAATTATGTTGCATCCAAGAAACACAGTAGAGAGGAGAAAATTTATAGATTAAGTTTAATCTTGAAAGACAAGTACAGCACCAGATCTGTCAGAGTGTTCTTCCATCAAGCTTCAGTATTCAACTGAAGATTACAAGCTTAACATTCTATAATTACCTAGCAACCTAAGCACTCGGACAAAGCAGTCTAATGCAGAAGAGCGGGGCATGGAGGTGGGTGCTGGCGATATTTCCTGCATTTGCTGCCCCTGCGGCAAACGCATGTAAGAGCAGGGGGGGCTGCCGCCCCCAAAACTCGTGCCGCCCGGGGCTGACCCCCTCCCCCCCCAGTCCCCTTTTGCTACGTCAGTGCTACTGAATATATTCTGGCGTCACACTGTGTTGTTATACTTTACAAATATAGTATTGCGATGCCTGGCTGCAGCAACACCATGGAAACACAAAATTTCTCTCCGACTTAGCACAGATATGGCTGCCTCACGCCCCTTAATTTCAGGCTTTTCTTTACGCTGCATTTGCAGGAGTGGATCACGGATGTACGCATGACCGCCCCAATTTTATCAGGATAGTTCAATGCCCCCCACGGAGCAGAGGCATGTGACTGTGTGGTGTCCTAAAAACCTGTCAAAGAAAAGATAATTTAATTTCACTCCTCATCAGGATTAGTAACCTCTATATCAATGATATTACTATATCATACAGACTCAAAATCGTAACAGCAATCGCCTCTGAAAACCCATAAACAATCGGGCTAGGGAAGGGGTGCAAGGTGAGGGGGAACTTATGTGTTTTAGTTTTAGGAATATGATTGCTAAAACAGGGAGGACACAAGCCTTGAGACACATTGTATGTAATGAGCGAGGACTGGCTTTTTGCTACTTAGCAGAGTGTATAATTTTCTTTTTAAAGCAATCTGTAAATATCAGGCCGATCTGGTTTACTTCCCTGAAATACTTACCTCAATCAATCAATCAATCAATCAATGACACTTATAGAGCGCGCTACATACCCGTAGGGTCTCAAGGCGCTTGGGGGGGGGGGGGGGGGGGGGAGGGGGTGCCGCTACTGCTCGAACAGCCAGGTCTTCAGCTTCTTCCTGAAGGAGAGGTGGTCTTGGGTCAGGCGCAGGTCGGTCGGGAGGGAGTTCCAAGGACTTGGCGGCCAGGTAGGAGAAGGACCTTCCTCCTGAAGTCGCTCTTCGGATGCGGGGGACGGCGGCGAGGGCGTGGTTGGCTGATCGGAGGTGGCGTTTGGGAGCGTAGAAGTTGATCCGGCTGTTGAGGTAGCTCGGGCCTTGGTCGTGTAGGGCTTTGTGTGCGTGGGTGAGGAGGCGGAAGGTGATTCTTTTGTTGACGGGGAGCCAGTGAAAGTCTCTCAGATGTCCGGAGATGTGGCTGGTTCGTGGGATCAATGGCGGTGCCAGGTCACCACCTCCAATCTTCAAATTGAACAGATTGCTGAAGCATGGCCCGCATGGTACAGCGCTTTCATGAACAGATGTCACTCGCTGTCTGAAGTGTTTGTGGATGCAAAGTTACTTACCGGTAACACTAGTACAGTAGCCTGATTTCCATTAAAAAAGCTGCATGTTACACAATCAAAGAGAAATGGCGTTAGCCCACTTCACGTTCCTGGTTTGATGTCTCAAAGGGGGTGATTACAGGTACAGCACTGAGGCGACACCAAGGGGCGTTGGGTTGTTGTTTTTTTTAAAACCATTCCGCCTCCAGTCACCTGGTGGCAGGAGTTTGGAAAGCATATGATTTAGGACAGATTCTGGTCTGCAACTTGGCAGGCCTCAATGGCTATGGCTGCACCCTTATTTTTGAGATCACAGTAGTCTTATGTTCCATTATGGGGAGCCATCATGTTGCATCAGGCAACATTGAAACGAGGAGCGGAGGGCTGACATCTCAAATCTGTCTTGTAGGGAGTAGGCAAGCACCAAAGAGGCGCTCGCACTTTACATGCCAAATCAATCATTTTACCCACTCCCTTTTTAGATCTTCATACTAGATCCACCTTGCATCAAAACAGTTCAATGGCAGAGGGTCTACGACAGGAAAGGCCCTCATATTACTCCTGTATACCCCATTATGGCCCACCCACTCGTGCACATGCAGAGCAGTGTTGCAAATGACCAAGTGTAACTAGGACAGAACTGCGAGAGCGCAGTGTACGCTTGCAGCAACGCTTCTAGCAGACGCTGCCCCCGAAGGGGACCTCGAGAGCCACAACAGCGGCACCAATTGTTTTGAGTTTCGAGCCCCATCAGTGTTGCGAGGCCTGGATCGGCACCGCAGCAGGGCGAATGGTGCATTCCGGGGACATGAGGAGCCCAGCAGTGCTGGGAGCCCAGCAGTGCCGCAGACCAGGAATCAAGCCAGACGATAACCCTGACGTAGGTGGGCGAATGTAGCATTGCAGGGATGTGAGGAGCCCAGCAGTGCCGTGGA
The DNA here is from genome assembly GCF_964263255.1 of Lissotriton vulgaris. Lineage (NCBI taxonomy): Eukaryota > Metazoa > Chordata > Amphibia > Caudata > Salamandridae > Lissotriton > Lissotriton vulgaris. The sequence continues at coordinate 9,848 of NW_028247516.1, read as the reverse complement.
CTGAAGAATCACGCTAGACGATGAACCTTGCCCCTCTAAACAGTATGGGTGCAATAATAAGGTGCAGTAGCAGGGCGTGCAGTGGCTGGTTGTGAATGGAGCTTGGTTGGGTTTTTCTGGTAGTGAATGTTTGCTCCTCAGCCCTATACCATCCTCTTTCTCCCACCAGCCCAGAAAAATGTCATCTATTCTCTTACATGTTTGCTGGCTTGAAAGGTTAAACATGTGGCGCTCGTTGTATTAAACAGGTATTACGGTAATTTATGCACCGGTCAAAAAATGGAAGTGGTGCGTCTGTACAGACTCATGAGAGGTGTCCTGCAACCAGATCCACCAGTACATTCTTCAAGGAGAAAGAGGTTGTGTGGCGGCTCAACAGCCTTTCCGGGATAAAGCCCTTAACCCAAATTCGAGCAGAGAAACAGGTTCGTGTGACCTGTAATTTAAAAAAAGGAACATGCCCTCAGGGAGGGTAGTTGGGGCTCAGGTGAACTGCGTTTCGTGACCCCGGAAGTATAGTGGTCCGTGTTCAGAGCAGGGCCGCTTGGTCTCCCCTGGTCGGACAGGAATCGATATTGCCCTGCGTGGTGCGGCCTGGCCTGGGGCACTCGGATGCCCTTGGGTCAGCCTGCACTGGTTCGAGGTCCATATTCAAGGGAAGGGCATCAGTGCGAGTGTTGAGCGCAGGATTAGAGCGACATATAAAATGTGTGGATTCAAGTGAAGGGGCGGCAATGCAAGTACGCCCAGCCCTATGAAAAGTTGTATTGTGGATCATCTGTACAAGAGGGGCATCGTTTACACCATGCGGGGAGTAGTGGAATGCTAAAGTCAAACCCTGAATTCATAGTTACTCCGGGCGTGTGGCTGGAAAGAGTAGGAGTGGCAGAACAGCGCAGAGTCGTTGTCCCTAGGTGGAAGTCAGTGCTAAACAAGGACACGAGGTCCGAGGCTTGGCATTAGGGTGACCAACCGTCCGTAAATTTCACGGACAGTCCGTAATTTGGGCCTCACGTCCGTTGTCCGTGAGGAAACCTTTTACGGGCACCTTTTGTTCCGTAATTTTGGCCATCACAGGGAGCAGCACTGCTCGCCTGTGAGAGGCCTCACCTTCCTGATGGGGCGCCTCGCGCTCCTCCTTGAGCAAAAGAGCAGCCCCACCCGCCCATTGTCATTCTGTATGGGGCTGATTGCCACATACAGAATGCCAATGGGGCAGTCTGGGCTGGTAAATCATGCGGCGGCCTCCTCCTGCCTCAGTACAGCAGGGCATTCTGTAAAGTGAAAGGCAAAACGCTAATGCTGCAACTTTAGCAACGTTAGAAAACAGTGTATTTAAAGAAGCCTGTAAAATAAGTTAAAAAGAACGGGTTATCGTTCTTTCACTGTCTCATCATTTTTTAACTGAAGTATTTTCAATATTATATCCAACAAAGCCATGGTTGCTGCTTTTTTTTATTTTAAGTAACTTACAACCATTGACAAAGCCAATAGTCCTGGTTTTTGTTGGTGTAATGATACTTGCTGTATTATATATATACTAGCAGCCCGTCCCGACGTTGTCCGGGAGCAATTAGGCTTCAGGGCCCCCGCCCGCCCCGACGTTGTCCGTGGGTCCCCCGGAGCCTACCTCCATATATTGCAGTATTATACCTCTATGTTTACTTTTTATGCTTTTGTAACCTGCACACGCCACTTTTTCCTCCTATACCTCTATTTTTACTTTCTACGCTTTTGTAACCTGCACACGTAATTTTTTCCTTCTGTAATGCACCGTTTGGCTCACTTTTGTAATGCTCTGTTTGCTTCCTCTTGCTACCTGCACACGTCACTTTTTCCCCCTATACCTCTATGTTTACTTTCTACGCTTTTGTAACCTGCAAACATAACTTTTTCCTCCTGTAATGCACCGTTTGGCTCACTTTTGTAATGCTCCGTTTGCTTCCTCTTGCTACCTGCACACGTCACTTTTTCCTCCTATACCTCTATGTTTACTTTCTACGCTTTTGTAACCTGCACACGTAACTTTTTCCTCCTGTAATGCACCGTTTGGCTCACTTTTGGAATGCTCCGTTTGCTTCCTCTTGCTCACAATGTACGCTTTTGTAACCTGCACACGTAACTTTTTCCTCCTGTAATGCACCGTTTGGCTCACTTTTGGAATGCTCCGTTTGCTTCCTCTTGCTCACGATTGTCATTTTTGCTTCATTTTTCCACCGCTCACCGCTCCTAACTAAATAATAAATAACCTACCTCATCCGCCGCTCACCGCTCCTCCCCGCCTGTCCGCCGCTCCTCACCGCCTGTCCGCTGCTCCTCACCACCTGTCTGCCGCTCCTCCCCACGCCATGTCCACCGGTCCTCCTCGCGCTCCTGGACGCCGCTCCTCCCCGCGCTCCTCACGTCAGCACGCACGTCGCGGCCGGCGCTTCTTCCAAGGACTTCCAAAACTACTTTTGTTTCGGTACATTTTTTAAATAACGTATATTTATTAAGTTTATATAGCCTATGTCCATCTGCACACCCTCTCGATTACAACAATGTATCGGGTGTGTGGATTGGCGCTGTGGTTCCCGAGTTTACCCGCCTCAAAGGTTCAAAGTTCTTCCTTTATAATAGTAGTATAGATATCTGGATGCAAAGACATAAACAACATTATACCAGTCGGGAGGAAAACTACGCTAGCGCTGATTTTTAGCCTAGGTGTTTTAAACTACGCCCTTAATTACATCGAACACCCCCTTTGAAGAGACGCCCCAGTTTTTTTACACCACTTAAAGCCTTGGAAACAACACCATGTCACAGTCACCTCACATCCTGGCACTGTGCATCATGCATGACTCATGACTTCTACGTTTTCAGACTGCCTATGTGCAGGGGCATAGTGAACTTTCCCCCACCCCTTGCTTTAGGAACTACAGCAAGGTGAAGTTCTTGATGGGCCTCTTCTGTCTGCAACTCTGTAGAAAAAGGCTCAGCTCATAATGTGAAATGGTGGGTGAGTAAATAAGTGAAGAAATGTGTGAATGGCTGGATGGATGGATGACTGAAAGGATGAATGGATGAATGAAAGGGTGAATGGATAGATAAAAGAAAGGATGGCTGGATGAGTGGAAGTATGGATGAGGGAAAAGGTAAGTAGATGGATGTATGGGTGGAAGGGTAGATGGATGGGTAAAAGGGTGGATGGGTGTATGAAAGGATGGATGGATGGGTGAAAGCTTAGATGATGGGCGAGTGAATGGGTGGATAGATGAGTGAAAGGATGGATGGATTGAATTGATAAGTGAAAGGGTGAATGTATGGATGGATGAGTGAAAGGGGTAGATGGACAAAAGGATGAATAGATGAGGGAAGAAGTGAAAGGGTGGATGGATGAGAGAACGGATGGATGAGAGAACGGATGGATGAGTGAAAGAATGGATGAGTAATAGGATCAATGGATGGAATAAATGAATGGATGAGTAGATGGGTGGGTGGATGGATGGATGGATGGATAAGTGAAAGGGGGATGGAGAGAGAAAGGGAGGATGAATGACTGAAAGGGTGAATGGGTGGAAGGATAAGTGACTGGGTGGATGGATGAGTAAGTGAATGAATGAATGGCTGGATGGGTGAAAGGGTACATGGGTGGATGGATGAGGGAATAGATGGACGGGTGAAAGAGTGGATGGATGACTGTACGGATGGATCGGATAAAAGGGTGGGTAGATGAATAATGGAGGGATGACTGAAAGGGTGGATGGAGGGATGGATGAGTGTAATGATGGATGGAAGGATATATGGTGGATAGGTTTGCAAATGGTTGAATATGTTTGGATATAAATGGGCACATTGATGAAAGGACAGAATGAATGGTGAAAGACTGAATAATAGATAAAAGAATGATTACACCTTGTAGCACCCATTATGGGATGAGTAACACTATAAGAGAAATTAAATACACATGAGAGCCGGTCTAAGTAAAAATGAGGGGCACCATTGAAGGGTGATAGCAAGGCAGGACTGGCCAGACTGGACATCGGGTGCTTCCCTGGGAGGCTGGAAAGGGGGGGGGCGTTTTGTTACAGGGGGCTGGCACTCCAAAGCTCCTTATATATCCAGTAGTTTTCAATCAACAATAAAAGCAGCTTCACTTATATTCAGGTGTGGTTCACCATTGTCTGGTGATTAATGTACCTGCTGGAGTGAGATGCAAATTTTGAACTGTCTAAGGCAGCAAGCTGCAGCCATACTGAAAAAACGTGAAGTGCACGATTGTCTCAACCTAATATAAACCTATTTTGACTTGTACTTAGATGGTTGTCTATTTGCTTACATATAAACTATTCCACGACCAACTCTGACGTATCTGTAAAACTTACCTTTTGTCCCGAAGTTTTGTCCTGAATTTTGTCCTTTTGTCCTGAATTTTGACCCTTTGTCCTGAATTTTTACACTCACCGTCCTGAATTTGCACCTATGCCAGTGGGTCACCCTACTTGGCATGCCTGGTGGCAAAAAAAAAAAAAGTTTGGTAAGGAGAGAATTTTGCTTCACAACTAAGTTCAAGTTCGGGCATTTATATAGCGCACTGCTCACCCAGAGGGTCTCAAGGCGCTAGGGGAAGGGGTTCATTATTTGTCGAATAGCCAGGTTTTAAGTTCTTTTCTGAAGGAGGTGTGGTTTTGAGTAAGGCGGAGGTGAGTGGGGAGTGAGTTCCAGGTCTTGGCAGCAAGGAAGGAGAAGGATCTGCCACCCATGGTGGATTTTCGGATGCGCGGGACTGCGGCGAGGGCTTGATTGGACGATCTTAGTTGGCGGGTGGGTTTGTAGAAGGACAGTCGGGTGTTGAGGCATTCGGGTCCTAGATTGTATAGGGCCTTGTGTGCATGGGTGAGAAGGCGGAAAGTAATTCTTTTATTGACGGGAAGCCAGTGTAGGTCTTTTAGGTGTCAGGTGATGTGATCTTGGCAAGGGATGTCTAATATGAGTCTTGCTGATGCGTTTTGGATGCGTTGGAGTTTATTCTGCAATTTTGCTGTGATTCCGGCGTATAGTGTGTTACCATAATCCAATCGGCTCGTGACCAGCGCGTGGGTGACAGTCTTTCTTGTCTCGAGGGGGATCCAGCGGAAACATTTTTTGAGAATGCGAAGTACGTTGAAGCAGGAGTATGAGACTGCGTTGACTTGTCTGGACATCGAGAGAGAGGAGTCTAGGATGAAGCCAAGGTTACGTGCATGGTCAGTGGGTGTGGGTGCTGTGCCCAGAGCGGAAGACCACCAAGAGTTGTCCCAGGCGGAGGGGGAAGATCCTAGGATGAGCACTTCCGTTTTGTCTGAGTTGAGTTTTAGGCGGCTATGTTTCATCCATTCGGCTACTTCTTTCATGCCTTCGTGAAGATTGGTTTTGGCGGTGTTGGGGTCTTTGGTGAGGGAAAGGATTAACTGGGTGTCGTCTGCGTAAGAGATGATGTTGAGGTTGTGTTGACGCGCGATGGAAGCGAGTGGACTCATGTACACGTTGAAGAGGGTGGGGCTGAGTGAAGATCCTTGTGGTACACCGCAGATGACTTCGGTGGCCTCTGATTTGAATGGGGGAGGCGGACTCTCTGGGTTCTTCCGGCGAGGAACGAGATGATCCAGTCCAAGGCTTTACCTTTTATGCCGATGTTGTTGAGGTGTTGTATAAGGGTGCTGTGGCAGACTGTGTCAAAAGCGGCGGAGAGGTCGAGTAGAATGAGGGCCACTGTTTCTCCGTTGTCCAGTAGTGTTCGGATGTCGTCAGTCGCTGCAATGAGGGCGGTTTCGGTGCTGTGTTTGCCTCGAAATCCGGATTGAGATGGATCGAGGGAGTTGTTGGATTCAAGGAAGGCGGCGAGCTGGCTGTTGACGGCTTTCTCAATTACTTTGGCAGGGAAAGGGAGGAGGGATATGGGTTGGTAGTTTTTGAGTTCAGAGGGGTCTGCTGTGGGTTTCTTCAGAAGGGCACTGAGTTTGGCGTGTTTCCAGCTTTCTGGAAAGGTGGCAGAGTTGAACGAGCAGTTGATGACATCACGGAGATGGGGTGCGATGATGGAGTCAGCTTTGTTGAAGATGTGGTGGGGGCAGGGGTCGGTTGGCGATCCAGAGTGGATTGAGTTCATTAGGCGGATGGTGTCTTCAGTGGTGATTGGGTTCCAGGCGCTAAGGTTGTTGGTAGGCGGAGTAGGATCTGAGGGGGGTGGAGAGGGTTGATCGCTGGGAGTATTCTCGAAGCTGTTGTGGATGTCGGCAATTTTGTTGTAGAAGAAGGAGGATAATGCATCGCAGAGGTCTTGGGAGGGAGTGATGTCGTTAGATGCTGCGGTATGGTTGGTGAATTCTTTGACGATGTTGAAGAGTTCCTTGCTGTTGTGGGCGTTGTTGTCGAGACGATCGTTGAATGCTGATTTCTTGGCAGATCGAATCAGTTAGTGGTGTTTGCGGGTGGCTGCCTTGAGGGTGGCCATGTTGTCGGTGGTTGGGTTTTTTCTCCATGTTTTCTCCAGGGTGCGGCATAGATTTTTGGATTTTTTAAGGTCATTATTAAACCAGGGAGCCTTTTTGCTGGCTGATTTGATCTGGTGCTTTTTCAGGGGTGCTAATTCGTCAGCACTGTGGGTGATCCATTGCTTGAGATTGGTGGCCGCTTGATTTGGGTCCAGTGAGAGGGTGGGAGGGTTTTGGTTGAGTGATGTGAGGAGTTGGTCGGAGGTGATTTTGTTCCAGTTTCTCCGAGGAATGGGTTGTGGGCGGTTGTGGTTCAGGGTGGTTTTGTAGCTGAAGTGAATACAGCTGTGATCCGTCCAGTGGAGAGCTGCGGTGCGATCGAAGGAGATATGCTTGCTGGAGGTGAAGATAGGGTTGAGAGTGTGTCCGGCTGCATGGGTCGGAGTGTCAACAAGTTGTTTGAGTCTGAGGTTGGCCAGGTTGTCTAGAAGGGTGGTGGTGTTGCTGTTGTGTTTGTTTTGAAGGTGGTAGTTGATGTCTCCCAAAAGAATGTAGTTCTCGGAGGCGAGGGCATGTGGGCTGATGAAATCCGTGATGTCCTCGCTGAATTGAGTGTGGGTACCTGGGGGCCTGTAGATGAGGGTGCCTCTAAGTGTGGTTCTAGGGTCGGTGTGGATCTGAAAGTGGAGATGTTCGGCGGTTGCAAGATTATCGTCGGAGCTGGTCGTGATTTTGATGGTGTTCCTGTGGATGATGGCGATGCCTCCTCCTGTTTGATTGGTGCGGTCTTTTCGGATAATCTTGTAAGCGTCCGGTATGGCTATGGCGATGTCAGGTGCTGATGATGTGTTCATCAATGTTTCTGTAAGGAAGGCGATGTCCGGTGACGCAGTGTCGAGTAGGTCCCAGAGTTCCGTTGCGTGTCTGTGGACCGAGCGGGTGTTCAGCAGGATGCACTTCAGGCGGTTGGAGTCGGAGCAGTGTGTGGAGGAAATGGGTTTGGTGAGGGTCCTGAAGCAGTTGAACTTGCAGGAGAGGCAGGCGAATGGGCCGTGGGTACGTCCTGGGGTGGCTTTGCAGCATTGTGGTGTGCGTCCGGGGTTGAGGGCGAGGAGAGTTGCAGCATCATATGTGGCTCTAGTGGGTTGGGAGAAGCGGGGACCAGGGGGACAGGCGCTGGGCGCGGTCCAGGCGCGGACGGGCACAGACGGGCTTACCTTTGGCGCACCTTCGGCGCGACTGGGGCGCGACCGCTGCGCGTGAACGCTGCGCGCATTTGCATCTGTCATATGTGGATAGTGGAAGGCGAGGGGCGAGGGAGGGTCAGCTGGGAAGGCGGGAGCGGGGTGGAGACTCGGGCAGGGCGACACAACAACAATAAGAACAAAATGGCCGGCAGCGAGAAACGGACCAAGCAGCAAGCAAGCAGCCAATGTAATGCAAAATGGCAGTGGCCCTAATTAGCAGGCGAGGTGGTTCAGCGCTATATGGCAAATAAATACAGGCAATGCAGCACAAAATGCTTTAGCAGACAGGGTAGTCTAACGATGACACAATGAAATGCAAGGTGAGATTGCAGCAGTTAAAATCGGCAAAGTAATCCTGCAATGTGGGTTAATTAATTCAAGCGATCTATCTAATCAGCGGAGGAGTGCAACGATACCAGGCTGAGGGGCGAGGCAGGTCGGGGAGCAGGGTGGAGGAGCGACCGCGTCTGTGGTCGTTTGCAAAGCTGTTGGCCCGATTTCTCCGGCATTTCCAGGCTGGGTGTCCGCATGTAATGCAACATGTGCTCACTCACGGCGCTCTGCAATCCAGGGGTCCTATAAATATATATAAATAAATAAGTTAAAAAAAGAACTGTGTTAGAGTCGAGCAAAAACAATAATAATTAGATGCTGATCGTGCTTTGTTTAGAACTGCAGGCATTCACTTAGCAGACAAGACCACGCTCGAGCGAGCCGCAGAGTGAGGCATACGGGGGGGTCAAGAGGGGATTCAAAAAAGCACTCAGCTGCATGCCTGGTTGCGTCTAGGCTAACAAAGTTATTACTCTAGCCCGCACTTTGAGACCAATGGGAGCATGAACGGGACAATGTAACATACGCGATATGCCATGACCCTGATCGATAGTCTATGCATGCAATGGCAAACCAAGGTAAACTCATGATAATCCCAAGAAAATCGAAATACCTAACCCGCTGACCCTTATCCCACCATTCCTGTATCCCTATTAGCTGTAATATTTGGTAGTACTGATAATATTAGGTCCCAAGGCAACCAAACCGTTTTGACAGGACTGGCAATGCCAAAGTTTCCTGAAGTCTGCCAGAATAAAGTAAACAAACAGTCATTATTTTAGGGGCTTTGAGCTGAATGAACAAATACATGGTGTACTACTGATGCGGATGGAGTGAATATGTGAATATATTCTGGGCAAATCACTTGATCAGTGATAGGTTGCGCTAGGTAAACCTGCCAACTTCACAAGGCCAACGAGATGGCACAGCACCTGAGCAATCGCTGCAGAAACAGGTGGCGATTGATTGCTGGTAATACCAACGTACCCTGCCATCTATCAGAGGACGGTAATTTGGGTGGCATTAAATTAGGAAATAGCACAATATGTTAGGGGATTGGGCTGGTAGATAAATCTGACTTGAGCCACCCAAAGTGATGATTGTGTGGTAAAGGTGTTGAAAAATAATGGACTAGTAACGGAGCATTAAGCAACACTTAAAAAGGAAAATAGCTGTTAGAATCAGGCCCTTCTCTTAATTCTCGACTTTGGGTTTGAAGCCTGAATCTACAGAGGATTTAACTGGAAACGTTTCACTAACCAGAGGTCCATGGTTTGCCAGACATTTTTAATACATTTAGGTGCACGTAGGGCAGCGAAGGGCTCTGGGGTGTTACCATCTGAACTTGTGAGGCCTCTGTAAAATGAGCCCTTGTTCTGCCATTTGGGCAATGAAGATACACAAACCCAAATAATTAGCAGGCCAATGGAATGATGCAATTGTGTTGCAGTGGCACCTCCTTCAGAAGTATTGATTTCCCGCATCTGCCTTATAATCCGCCATCTGCATCTGAATAATTTGCCCCCGGCATTAGCCGTTACTCCCAAGTAAACAGTGAGAGCCGCAGGTACCTTCCGCAGGTACAGGTCAGGCGGCGCAAAACTGACGCAAGGCCTTCATAAATAAGGCCCCCTGGGTGGGGGATGAGAGTGCGCAGTGACACAGTGCACCCAGTGACAGGTACCCTGGGTGGAGATAAGAGTGCGAGCAGTGACACAAGGCGCCCAGTGATAGGTTCCCGGAGTGGGGGATGAGAGTACAGCAGTGACGAAATGCGCCAAGTTCTAGCTACCCTGGGTGCGGGGTGAGAATGTAG